>NW_015113325.1:287935-323124 GCF_001443285.1 Poecilia latipinna | reverse complement strand
GTGCGTGTGTGTGTGTGTGTGTGTGTGTGTGTGTGCGTGTGTGTGTGTGTGTGTGTGTGTGTGTGTTTGTGTGTGTGTGTGTGTGTGTGCATGTGTGCGTGCGTGTGTGTGCGCGTGTGTGTGTGTGAAAAGCGTTTGTTTTGTTTTTCACGGTGTTACGTATTTTAATCATAATTATAAAAGAAGAACTTCCATAAAACAGGGTTTCCAGAACTCTGACCTTTTTCAAAACAAGCTCACTTTCTACAAATCCAAGTTTGAAACTACATAATGGAGTCTTTCCAGTTAAGTAAATATAATCCAGTTTAGAGTACAAACAGGATTTATGAAGTGCAGCTGGAACTGGGGCTCCTCCTCAAACAACTTTTCCAATTTTGGGTTGATCTGCCAAACAGGATTGTGTGACAGATTAAACTCAGTGGAACCCGAATGTGTAGCCGTGACGAACGCTGCCCACTTTCTTTAAAGCAAGTTGGAGGAAGGAAATAAAAACATGCACACATTTTCTTTCAGGTGTCTGCTGCATGGATTTATTAGTCTGTCCGTCTTCCTGTTTGTACTCAAATCCTTTGAGTAAGTTTGCGTGCCTGCACATCTCTATATATTTATATATATATATATATATGTTTTGACAATTTAATACTTGCAGCGGCGCTTCATCCCTCAGAAATATTTAAATCTGAGCCGACTGTCTCTGCAGAGCGCTGCGTTGGACTGATAGGACTAAGTCAGGAGATACTGGCTTCCTGTCAGAACCCTGAAAGGCAGGAAGCTGCTGCTCCCTCCGACCACAGACTCACAGATTACTCTGAACCAAAAACGCTTTTACTCACACAAATGAGGCAATTTTCTCCTCCAGGCTGCCTCTGGAAACCCTTCAGTCTGTGTAATCTGTGTAGTAATGAACATTAACGCTGAAATAAAACTCAACGCTATTTATGCTTTGTTTGGTTGGAACATGGGGAGTTTAACTGGATCGGTTATTGTTCATTAATCTCACGTTTTACTCGTTTTTAAACAAGTTTATCTATTAATTGAATCTGGTTTTGATTCCTAATCAGTGTGAACACAAATACTGAGGTCCTTTATTCACTTTAATGGTGTTTATTCTTTAAGTTTTCAGATCCCTGAGGATAAAATGAAGAGGTTTGTGTTTATCGGATCATTTAGAAAGTTTTATATTATAAACAAACAGTTAATTCACTGATTTGAAAATTAAACACAAAGACGCGGTTACTGAAAGTTTAAATTTAGCTCTTTTAGATTGCCAGGTCTAGAATTATGTTTAAATTATATCAACTCTATGAAAACAGCCCAGTTGGATAATTACGGCCCTTCCCCCTGGTCATGCCTCCCTGGGCTAGAGCCACATCGCCCATCTGAAACCAGCTCAGACTGATTCATTTAACTTTTTACTGGAAGGATTTCATTCTACTGTCTTTTTATTTACTGTAGAACCAAAAACATCTTGACAAGCTTTTAAAATCTGGAGTCTGATCTTCAGCAAAGCAGGAAAGATTTTCACAGAAAAGCGCTCGGCGTTTTTCAGCAGCCATGTTTCCTTCCATCCAGCCGGTTCTGCTGAAATGAAATGAAATGCCTCGGCGCTAAAACCGCATCTGCCGGTTTATCTGATAAGAAGAGGCCACTTCACTTCTATTATTGGATTGTGCTGCCAAATCTTCGTTTAATCAGATTAGAGGATTTAGCTCCTTGTGGTGTGAGACACATTTACGTCTCGTTTGGCAAAAGTCCATCAAGCTTTGCTGCGTCTTTGGTCAGAAGTTTACATAAATTCATAATGTTTGTGATCATCAGATTCATTCAGAGCTTTAAAGTCTTTTACCGCCGTGGGATTGGTCTTTTTTAAAAACTAAACTTTGGTGCACGTTTGAATTCATAGCAGATTTTTTTCTTTTCCACAGAAAGTTACCATTTGTTAAATTACACAGTAAAAATTAGTTTTGGTTCATTTAGCCTGCCATAGAAAAAATGGGTGTTTGTTTTGCAAAGTCATATTTTCACTGTTATTCATACATTTATGTCACATTTCCAAACTAAATATTTAGTTCACAAACCATATAAAATACTAAGCTAAACAAAGAAAAGTTTACAAACTAAACATTTAATTTCCAGCAAGTGATTTATAAACTAACAGAAGTAAACAGAAGCTTACTTGCTAAATATGTAGTTAGCAGGCTAGTTAGCAGGCTAGTTAGCAGGCTAGTTAGCAGGCTAGCTTGCTAGCTAAATAGTTTACACCCCAACCAGTTCTAATTCAATCTCTGTCAGCAGGTTTCACCTGAACCACACACCGTTTGGGTCTGTTACATTCTTGATTTTGTTGTAAGAATTGGTGGATTTTAAATAAACGTTTTGGTTTTCTGGGTCAGACTCCATAAATCTCAGCAGTGTTGAGGTTGAACTTTGACCCTTGAGGAAGCGTTGGATGCATTTTAAGGTTTTGAACCCAGTTCTTGTTGTAAACCAGCAAGATATTCCATCATAACTGCCTTGCATGTTTACACACCAACAAGCCTTTAATCCAACTGTAACATCAGAGGTGTTTTTGTGCCAACTCGGTTGCTAGGCAACCGTTTGGACGCGAAACGTCGTGTTTGTGGACTTTTGACGGGCTTCCTAACCTCAGTGCGTTAATTCCCCGGCAAATAAAGCAAGGAGAGCGTGAGGACAGGTGTCAGCGGGTTTAATTTCACAGCTCATATTATAGATTTTGCTTTACGTCAAAACCGAATAAATAAATAATTCATAACACTAAAAAAAATGGCTCACAGCTGACATTGGACCTTTTTTATTAAATAAAATCTCTTCTTTCACTCCTTAATGTTTACATTTAACTGTTTCCTAATTGGTTTTAATTAACATCATGATTCTTTGCACAAAAAATAAAACTTTTATGAAGCAAAAATAACATGAATTTATTTTGTTAGCTAAAAGGTGTAATTTCTTTTTTTCCAACTGAAATCGGTTTGTTTAATTAGAAACTAATGGATGAAATAATCATGAATTAACTGTCCAATCAGTTGTTCATGTGAAAAGGTAAACAACTTTTAAAACAGAAACGTTGACGTTCAACCCGATTAGCATTCAACTTTCAAAACGAGAGAAAGAAAGTTAAGGAAAAGCTGCTGAAGGATCAGAAAGATGAATTTAAGTAAATATTTTGAGTTTGTTTCACACAAGATAATTAGAAGCTGCAATATTTCTGCTTAAACTGTGGAATCATTCATCTTATCATCTTATAATTATGGACCTTTATTACAGGATTTGGCTCCTGTAATAAAACCCCTTAATATTCCTCCAGCAGGTGAGCTGGGCTGCATGAGGGCGTTCAGACGACGTCCAGGGCATCTGGAAGCAGACGGAGTCTCTGGGGAAACTCATTTCATTTGGGCTCAACGTTGCTCCACTGTGTTCATCTACATTGTTCATCTTTATGGGATTATCCATCATTCATAAGCCCACCCATTTGATTTCTGCAATACGTCTCTGAAAATGCAGTCATGAAGAAAAATGTTTTATTGGAAATGAAATTAGATTCTGTGCCACGTCGTTTATTATCTGGTGAAAACGTACAGCAGGTTGAATGAATTGTCCTACTTAACATCATGGCTGAAAACAGGAAGGCTGAGATTCTCTGAGGCCTCAGAGGGTTTTTATTCTTATAAATCCACATGAGCCACTGGAACAGTTTTATGGTAACCCATGTCCACGTTGTCTGGCTGGGAAAGACGCGTTTCTATTTGAGGAATGTCAAGTTCTGATGTAAAATGGATTTTATTAATCAAACCAGAGATATAATCACTGCTAGCTAAAACGTTAGCTGCGCTAACCTTAAAGCAATAGTCATAAACATTAGCTCTGCTAATGCTACAGAATCACACTAACACTGGATTTAGCAGAAGCTAATGCTAAAGTGCATGACCAATGGGACAACTAGCTAAAGCTAATGCTAAAGTGCATGACCAATGGGACAACTAGCTAAAGCTAATGCTAAAGTGCTAACTTCGACTCAAATCATTTCTGCCCTTGAAGGACTACGACCCTCAAGCACCAGTTTAATTGTGTTTTATTTGTTCCTCTGTGTTTCTTGTTTGAAATTAAATTATTGAAGAAAAAAAGAAAATGTAATGAGAGGAAATGGAACTACTGTGTTATTGCCCATTTCAAAATAAGAGCATGAATTATAAATGTCTACTTGAAAAACTCTTTAGTCAAAAATGTAATTTTATTTGACTGAATGTTTATGAAACAGTAAATTTATCCAGAAAAATTAACTTTAGGGGAGGCTAAATGTTTTTAAAGCTAACTAAAGCACTTAGCAAAAATCCACTTTTAGCAGAAGTTTGTCCACTAATGCTAATTAATGAAGACAATGAAAGCAGGTCTGACCAGAGTTCTGTGAAAGTCAAAGGTGTTAAAGCCGTCATCGTGTTTAAATTGACTGTGTTTAAGAAGGAGCAGCAGGTGTAACTAATTAGACATTATTGTTAATCTAATTTCCGCCTGGAGCAATGTCATTTACTTCCTGAACCCAGTTTCCCAGTATGAACCGGTTGGTTTCACGCTGCCTGCACCAGTTGAAGGCGTCATTCAGACAGAAAGGATGTTAGGTTTGAACAGAACAGGTGAGGGAGAAATGCATGAAGAAATATTTTTATTTGCTGGACACAATGAAGCAGAACAGGTTCGTTTATTCGTAATGGATTATTAATGACAGGCAACTTGGATTTTTGTGTTTGTGTGTGTGAAGCTGCCATCACCTGATTCTGCTGCTTTGGACATAAACTCTGCGCATACAGACAGAAAGCGAACAGAGCATCATCTATATTGCATGCAGAGGCTCAATGGGAAGGGCTGCAGCAGAGAACGTATCTATGACCTGCAGACACTGAGCAGCACAAACATCATCAGACAGAGAAGCCCAGAATGGAAAAGCGGCGCTGCAGCATCAGCGCCGTGTGTCGGTGTCAGTATTGACCCCGGCACAAATTGCAAATGTGTTATCAGTAAATCAACATCTCCTGCAGAGTCCCCTGGCATAAATATACAAGCTTTCAATTTCATAGTTCATTAGTGTTCGTTCTGTTAGCTGGTAGCTACTGGAAATCCTGAACATTTTTAATTTGGTAATAACTTATTCATTCGGATCCTGATTCTGTTGGTTCGTATTGATTTTATTCAATGTAGCAACGACATGAAATGAGTGTCAGGCTGACTAAACCAGAAAAAAGCTAAAATAAAGTCTTAAACCTGATCAATACAGTTGATTCGTTCAAAGATGAATTATTGACGTTTCCATGGAGGTAAAACCTGAACTAATGGGAAGATAAAGAGATTTATTCTCCTTTTAAATATAAACAATGTGTTTTTAAAGCCGTTTGCACCTCTGCTAACAGTTGACCTAGCTTTTCCTTTAGCGCCTTCGCGTTTTGCTAACTTTAACAACACTTAGCATAAACCGTATAGCTACCTGTGTCAATGACAAATATGACCCTGTTGGGGGAGACATATAATTTTATTACACATTTTATGTCATTAACGCATAATGGGTGTCCTTGTGGTTGAGCTTAGTGAGCTAGCATGTTTAGCTGTAGCAGAACTAATGTGTATGATTAGCACATCAGGGTTAGCATAGCTAACTTTTCAGCTAGCGGGATCCACCAGAGACTGAACATTAATTTGAGGATTTAATGAATTTTAGGATCCATTTCTCATTTTTCATAACTTCAGTGAAATTAGAATCGGAAACGGAAGAAAAAGTTTTAATATTCTGGGTTGTTTTTTCTCCAGGTTTGGTTTCTGGGTATTCTTCACTCCGGTCTTAACCCGGCTCGGTTGAGCTACTGAAACATAAACTATTGGAAGTCCAGCAGAGCTTCACTCAGAAAAGACTAAATGAATGTACTGTGGGATGCAATACATTAAATTAAATATATATTTGCATTAAAAGGAATCTAATTAGCGAGAGATCTTTGTCTCTTTGAAATCTTCCATCCTTCATGGATTTTGACAGAATAATAAATTCTTCATCTTGATATGATGACATTTCTCTACAGGTGGACTGGATCGGTTTTATTGTCCAGAAAAAGTCAAAAATTCAAACTGTGGTTGATTTTACATGAATGAGAAGTGAAGAGCAGTAAGTCAGAGCTTCATGTCACCAGATTATCCCCACCCTGAGGTTCGTCATAATCTGTTCATACAGATTATATAAAAACATGACGATCAGCCCATCGGCTCCAACGTTCAACCACATCCTGGTTTCTCTACGAGTCGGGTGTCAAACATTGTGACGTCACGAGTCGTGATTCATCGCCTGCATGACCTCACGTCTTGACCAGTGGCTCGCCAGCGCCTCAAACTGGGACATAGTCTGGGAGTTCAGGGAACATTTTAGGATTAAAGGCGGCGTGTGAAAAGTTGGAGCTGCGTGGAAGGTAAATGTTTCCTAAATTTTTGAAAATGACCTCAAAGGATTGTTTTAACGTCCTTATTGTCTTGGTAAGATGATTTTTACCGTATTAGCTCCGGTCGCCGCCGCTGCAGGACTTCATGCATATCTTTATTTCAGGAACTGGAGCAGAATGATTTCCTTCCTACAGACGGGTTAGATGTTAACGTTTCCCCAGAAAACATACATGTTCATTGAAACTCTGAGCTAAAATAACATATTTCTATAATTATTTAATATTTAGTTAGTATTTTTCAACTAAATATGATGAGAAATGTTGGGTTTGTGATTTGTTGACAGACGTTTCTTTGACTGTCACGTTGCATATCTAAAAGACAGATTTTATTTCCAATGTTTCAGAAATTTGGAAATAGTTTTATTATTATTGTGGCATCGTGAGGTCGGAGATGATGCGAACAGAATCTCCACCGTGTTTAAGAAGTTTTTATTCTGATTTCTGGTCCAATGGAGGAAAATCAGACGCCCGGAAGCAGAAAAGGCTCCAAGCTAACGGAGAACAATGAAAGCTGCTGGTTTTTAATCGGGTCAACTGATCGGACCTGACAGGTTTCAGCCTGGTTGTAGGTCATGGAGCCGCATGGAGGAATCCTGCTTCAGACCCAGATCCAGAAAAACCATCATCATCATCATCCTCCTTAAGCTCGTCGCCGTTTCGTCGCGTTCTGGGGCCTCTGAAGAAAAAGAAAAAAAAGAGTAAATTTCCTCCAAAAATCCCAGAAATATTTAGATTAATTTCACAAATATTCAAGAAAAACATAATAAATTATCTGATCTTAAAAACAGCTCAATTTTGGGATTAATTTCACATATTTTCCAGAAAAATTTGGAAATCGATCAGTTTGTAATTTATGAGAAAAAATTTAAAATTTCCACAAAGGAACACATTTTCAATATTCAACCTGAGAAATTTCCTCCCTTTGACATAATGACAATAAGTTTTCAAGATAAAAACAAACTTAAATCTGCTGAGATTTAAAATCAGATGTTTCTAACAAAAAATGCCAGAAGTCCTGAAAGTTTGGAGGGACAAATTTATTACTTTTTGATCTCAAATTCCATTTTTTCCTGTAGAATATGTGAAATTAATATAAAACTTTTTTTCTTGCAAATGTACAACTTTTCAACATCAGATAATTTATTAGTTTTTTCTTAAAAATTAGTGAAATTAATCTAAACTTTTTAGTTTTAAGTTGAAATTTTAGTCTACAACGGCCCCAACAGCTTGTTTATAAAACTTTAGATGTTTTATAAGTTGCTTTATTTGAAACCTGAATGTTAATGATTTAAAGTCTCAGGAGGCAAAATGATTTTTTCTAAATGTTTATTTGTTAAAAAAAAAATCTGTTCACACAAACTAAAGTTAACAGTTGTTTTACCAGTCCTGCGCCAGCAGGGGGCAGTGCAGCCAGTGGCTCCGGGTTGTAGCACGGCTAAAGCAGAACTAAGCTAAATATTCTGCTACTGTTATCCGTTATCTGAGTAATTTCATTTAAACGGTAAAACAGAAAACACTGACATTTGTGCATAAAGGCTTAGATATTCAGCAAAGTTGTTAAAAAGCTGTTTCTACAGTTAAGCAGCTTCTTTATGGCCGTTTGCTAATTTAGCATAAATGTTTTTGTTGCTAAATTAATTTTATTTATTTTTTTACTGATCATTTATATCAAGATATGTGGGAATGTTCCTCATTATCTGCTGCCTTTTCCAGCTTCAAAGAAGGAGAGGAAAAAAGTCTATTAGGGGAAAAACAATTAAATTTGTTTTTTTGTGATTATAAATTTGTTGTTGGAAAGTGAATAGTCTCTTTTGACAACATGATATAAAATAGTTTTTTTTCCCTGCACGGTTTATTTTAACTGACCGTCTATTTGAGGGGGACTTTGATCTCAGTGATCACTTCAAACTCAGACCAATTTGAACAGAAACTCTTCCTAACTTCCTCCTGATCCGCAGAAACTCTTGGATTTGTTTCAAAGCGCCAACATTCATAAAAAAGCTGTGAAATGCCAAACTCTCTGAGCTTGTTAACGCTTCTGGTTGAGGCTCCACGTTTTTCAGAAAAGCACCAAAATCAAACCGACACGTTTATTTAAAGTCGTTTTTCCAGCACCGTTGTTCTTGTGTTTCTAATAACTTTGGTGCTTCAGACATTAAAACTATTTAAGAAAATCACAGAAGTTTAAACTCATTTTGTCCACATCAGTTCTGGTTTCACTGCTGATCTGCATGGCTGCTTTACAGAAACACAAAATTAGATTCACAAAAATGATTTCTGTTTCCTTCCAAAGTTACTGTTCCTTTAAATACATTGATAATTCTCTGATTGCAGATTGATAATTTTACAATATCTTAGTTAAACGGAGACCTTTGTGGATGTATTTCAAAGTAACAACTGAAGAAAACTTTTTCCTTTTGTAACATCAAAATTAACCGTATAGAAACGTCGTTGAGCTCCAAAGTCTGGTTCATCCTTGGATAAAATCCTGATATGAAATAAAGCAGTTTCAGGTCCACATGTTTATTTCATGAACTACAAACTGACATTATGCTTGTTTTTCTAGGAGTTGCATAACAGATGAATTTCCTTCCAGGGCGTCTCTAACGTTTCTAGAGTTGAGAGCTGGAGGTCACCACCACCCAGCCACTTCCTGTGAATCTGAATAGTGCGTCCTTGTCTCAGAGCCGCCTGTATAATGGCGTCTGTCACCGTTATTCCCCAGAAAACGTGTGCAGGTCGAGGCCTGTGAGCTAAAACACTGACTGCCAAATCAGCCCATGATGCAAAGCTGCAACATTTACCGTCTGACAGGAAGTCCGTTTTTAAAATGGCCGACATCAAGCATTAATGTTAGTTTATTCTGAGGACGTCCCATTAAATATACAGAAAACTTTTACTCATTCAGATCCAATCTGGGTCTTTATCTCTGGAAAATAAATGTATTTAACTGCAGGTGAAGCAGAACAATAAAACCGTCTGATCTGAGGAACAAGATGTTTTCCTCCGTTTTATTTGTCTTACTTTGGAGTTTCACTCTGATGACCATTCAAACAGATTTCTAGTTATCTGTGTTCCTGAGAAACGACCACGATGTTCACGGCGCTTCCTGTCGGTCTGAGCTGATCTTTCCAAACGTGACGCATCGTTTCCTAAACTTGTAAAGAAAACGAGTCTCAGTCAGCCGGGTTCTGCAGGTGGAACGTCCTGGGAAATGGTCCTGGAGTGTTCCTGGAACTAGCTGGAGGGATTTAAAGTCTCTGCCTCTTTTTCTCCTGGAAAAGCTTCAGTATCTCCCAGGATGATCTGGAGAGTCTAACAGGCTGCAGGGACGTGGGGTTTCACAAGTGGACAGAAATGGATAGGAGATGCATGATGCATGCATAAATCCATTATCATCATCATTCTTGGACATTTTCTACCAGGAAAATGAAACCTTCTGACAATCCAGTCTGGAGCGACTCCAGTCCCTGTTATTATCCACAGAGCTGCTGCAGAAATCGTTACTCCAGACAAAGCCTCCTCGTCTCTCTTTCCTGGAAGAATATTGCTGTCTTTTTGTTTCAGAGCGCCACATTAAGGCCGCATTGAGCCGAAAACTATAACCTGTAGCTCAAAGCTGCGGCGCTGCAATAAAAGCAGAAAACAGCAGAGAAAACCTGGCAGCAGGAGGTGAGGAGGGATTATATCGGCTTCCAGCGAAGGAACGAAACTCAGAGACAAGCAGATCCCTGGGAGACTTGAACACATGGAGGAGTTCCTCCTTAAAACGCTTAAATAACTTACAAATATCTCCGATTAGTCATTAAATCATATATTGTGTCAATAACAACAGTAGAAACCATTTAGCTTGTGCTCAAGTCAAAAAATTTCCTTTATTTGACCAGAACATTTCACTTTAATCAGCATCTTTAGAAAAGATGCAGCAAATATCACAATTAAATTTCATCCTTTATCTGAAGACAGGGTGTCCAAACTGCGGCACGGGGGCCATTTGTGGCCCTTTTTACTCACTTTCTGTGGCCCCCTTAAAATAATTTTTATATTTAGGATCTACAATTAATAACCTTCCTTTTCTAAAAACTTTACTTTATTTGCTTGATTTTAGCTTTCTTCTTTTTTGGCCCTTTTCTGAACTGACGATTTTGGCCGACGTGACAAAAAGTTTGGACGAGCACAAAAAACAAAACATTTAAACAAGAAATAAATATAAAAACAGGAAGAGTCGGCGGTAATCAGTGGAAGACGGCATGAATGGTTTGCTTTCAACCGATGCTTTTTAAAATGTTTCTCAGTTTTTCTGGTCTAAACGTTTCCAGTGTTGATGTTTCAACAGGTGACTGGCTGGAGTATCGCTGCTGTCATCTTCCTCTGAGGACGTCCAGGAGCAGAAACGTTCCCAGTCCAGGAGCAGAAACGTTCCCAGTCCAGGAGCAGAAACGTTCCCAGTCTCCCGCCCAGCATGGACAACACCAAGGTCCAGTCGGAGGGCGGGCTGAACGTCACCCTGACCATCCGCCTCCTCATGCACGGAAAAGTAAGAGAAACCTGGATGTGGCGACTGCAGCGCTTCAGATCTCAGACTTTATTTCAAATCGAGACAAATTAAGCTTTTTGAGTGAACATCTGGATTTCAGCAGATGTTCCGCCACTCATACCTACAGATTTAAGTTCTGTAGCAACAGGTTGGTGCCACAACACTGCTAATCATGGAGATACTTTTATTAGCACTTTTTCTAATTTTGAAAACGTAGCGCACTTATCGTCCCTTAAATTAAATCTAAAGCCATAATTAAGTTTTAACTGCATAAAGTTCAACATCTTTGTTGAAGTTTTGGTTACCAACTGATAAGATTCCTGAAAGTAGTTAAATGTTAGTTTTCATGCTCTTATTTTGAAGTGAGTGAATTACAGAGCGGTTCCATTTCCTGTCAAGTTCTCTTTTTTCAATAACTTTATTTAAAACAAGAGACAGAAACAGTAAAATATGGACAGTAGAGAACAAAATACTTAACTGTAATATGTGTTTTATGCATATTATGTACATGTAAATTATATCAATCTGAAACTGTTGCTCGAGGGTCGTAGTCTTTCAGGGCAGGCAGCATTTTAGCGTTAGCTTCTGCTAAATTCCATGTTAGCATAGCGCTTTAGCATTAGCTTCCACTGTGAGTGTGCTGGTGCATTGCTTTAGTGTTAGGATGAACAACATATAGGGTTAGTGCCTTAGGGTTAGCACAGCTAACGGTTTAGCTAGCAGACCCCACCACTGGTAAATACTGAACAAACTCTATAAAGGTCTTTGTTTTTCTGCAGGAAGTGGGGAGTATAATCGGCAAGGTGCGTACTCTTGTTTATGTATAAAAAAATAAACATTTCTTAAACATTAATTGATACTCTAATGTTTTGTATTTGGTTTATTTTGAACAGAAAGGAGAAACTGTGAAGAAAATGCGTGAAGAGGTGAGATCCTGCAGTAAGAGCATTTATTAAATCAAACATTAGAAATTAAAGATCCAAGAAAACTAAGGCAAACCAAACTTGTTAGCTTCTGGCAGAACGAGAACAACTGATGTAGAGGCAGCAGATATTTACATAAAACTAAACAGGGATCTATGCTTCACCTTTTCTGCTCTGATGTTTTATAATTACTGACAGAATATGACTGACTACCTGAGAAGCTTTGAATATGGTGGCCATAAATGGCCAATATTCAAGCTAAACATAAAAAATGTGCTATGTGCGGTTTCTTTCAGAGCGGAGCAAGAATCAACATTTCAGAGGGAAACTGTCCAGAGAGGATCGTCACCATTACTGGACCTACAGACACCATTTTCAAGGCTTTCGCCATGATTGCCTATAAATTTGAGGAGGTGCGAATTTCCTACACTGTTGGTGCAAAACACTTTCAAATCCATCAGTCAGGAGTTTGTTAGGATATCAGTATATTTCTGTTGAGGATAACTGGATTCTTCTTGTGTTTCTTGAAGACCTTCCAGTCAAAATGGTGGAATGTAGTGGCCTAACCAAAGTACGACCTGTTGTAGAAAACTCTGCCAAACTCTCCATCCTTTTCCAGTTTGTGTAGACAGATGGGGTCCGTCTCCTCGTCGGCGCTTGTTGGATCCATTTGCTGTAATTCAGAGTTTTCCTTTGGATACTAAAATGTGTTGGAGGCCATTTCCATCTCCTCTTGATTGGTGGCAAAACGGCGACGGTTTAGCAGTGGAGTGGTGTTATTGTCCTTTCCTGGGTTTGGACGTTAAAAGGAGAAGGTTGCTCTGCTTCTGCTTCTGCAATGTTCTTGTGACTTATCACTGACTCTATAACGTACCAGTGATTCCTGTGAGAACGTCCAAACTGATTCCTCACTTCCTGGTCCAGACTGGAAGTCTCTTTGTCTTCCCTGGTAGATCTTGACACCTTTGTCTTTTTCAGTAAAACTGGAAACTTGTTCAGTGTTGGAGGACGGAAGAAGTGTGGAAAGCTACCGGAGCATTTGGACAACACCGTCTTAACGTTGGTGGACTGACCCGGTCAGGTTCTCTATAGTAACTTGATCTGAGCCTTGAAAAGGATCCAGTTTGGTTGATGGTCTTTAATTGTAGATCAGAACTGGATTCTTAACATCTTCTCACCGTCCCGCAACATTCCTGGTCCTTCTTCCCAAAGATGAACGTTAGGAAACATCCTAGGAAGGACGTTAGGAAACGTCCTAGGAAGGACGTTAGGAAACATCCTAAGAAGGACTTTAGGAAACATCCTAGGAAGGACGTTAGGAAACATCCTAAGAAGGACGTTAGGAAACGTCCTCAGGTCCTTCTTCGGTCCTTTGTTTCTCAGGTGAGGTGCAGATTCTCAATCATCCCAGACTCGACAAACTCTAAGTGCTGCAGCAGAAGGAAACTTAGCATCCTCTCCTGCCTCGTGATTGATTGGGTTTACCACAGTTAGCTTTTGATGAGGCCGTTCCAAGCATCCAGTCTCACAAAGATAACAGAAATCATTGTCATTTCCTGGCTCACTGAGAATCTAGACCAGTCCATTTCAAATGATTTTGATTTTTCAAATTTTGAGTTCAACGTTTTCAGACATTTGGTTTTGCTTGTTTTTAATTCAAACATGTAAACTCAATCCCTGGCACTTGTGATTATTTCAGAAAGTGTTTATTACAGCCCAGATACCAGCGAAAAAGTTTAATTAGTTACCGTCCTGCTTTCTTTTCCACTGATATTATCTAACACTGAGCAATGAGACTGCAAACACAAAGTTGTGGGTCGTTAATCATTTGTGTGACGTTTTCAAACGTGTGGCTCCAAATGCCACAGTTTAGCAAGAGCCGAAAATTTAAAAAGTCCTTCTCTCATATTCTGTACGTTTTTCTGTCGATTTGCTTGTATAGATGGTTTCTGCTAATGCAATTAAACATCATGAACGTTTGGGGCCACGTTGTTCCTGCAGTGAATTATGATCCGTTTGTTTCAGGACATAATCAATTCGATGAGTAACAGTCCAGCCACCAGCAAGCCGCCCGTCACCCTGAGGCTCGTGGTGCCGGCCAGTCAGTGCGGCTCGCTCATCGGGAAGGGAGGCTCCAAAATCAAAGAGATGAGAGAGGTGAGCGACCTGCAGTCACCTGATGAATCACTGAGCAACAGGCATGTCGCCCAACAGACTTTTGCAATTAATTGTTAAAGTTTGAAAGCATGTCCAGTTCATTTCAACTCCAGGCAAGGCCAACTGTGATGGGCTACAAAGCTAGCTGCGCTAACCGCTCTGCTAATGCTAAGGCGCTATGTCAGCATGGTAATTAGTGGAAGCTAATGCTAAACGGCGTGAGGGAGGAAAACTTTAATGCAGCCATTTACAGAACAGCCAATTAAATTACTGCTTTTTAAACTGATCCTGGACCAGGAGTACTTTCTATTTGGTCTGCAAAGTAACCAACCACACCTCGCAGACAGCAAATATCCTGCAGCTCCTGCATTTTAGTTTGCAGTGATATTAATAATAATCTGTAGTCAGTACAGAAAAACTCTGGTTACTGTAAAATCAGCTACAGTTATTCCAGGCTCCTCGTCAATAAGATGCTGCAAAACCCAATAAAAAGGATTAATGTGATTCTGTGACCCATCCATGTCGCAGCCTTGTGCACTTATTTCTTAAAAATGTGTTTTTATGTCTCGTAGAAATTACAAAAAGACTCAGGAATTAGCTGAAACTGAAAAGCTCAGCATGTTGGTTTGCTGAAGGCTTTCAACGTAATTACTAAAGGATTCAGGAGAAATGTTTTAAAATCACATTTTCAGAGAAAAGGTTCCAAACATGTAAAGAAGGGAAACTTGTCCAAAACAGTTCAAGGTAAAAACCCTCTGAACAACTGCAGCTCGTTTTTCCTTCACACTATTCAGTCTTTCTGCCAAAGCTGATCCATTGTCTGCAATGCTGAAAACTAAGCTGGACTTCTAATTATCATCATTTGTGATTTCTGATAATCAGAGGCAGCGAGAACAAACCTGAAACCGTTTTAAATTAGGAATCTCTACTTTGGAGGGAGGCTGTTGGTCCATGGCCTCTTAAAAAAGGCCATAAGTGGCACAAAGTCTTTAAAGTATAGAAAAACCAATGTAAAAGTGGGCGGAGCCACGAGTCAAAATGGGCGTGGCTCATACTGGAGGGGCGTGGCTAAGACTGGATGGGCGTGGTTATTACTGGGGGGCTCAGGATGAGGGAAAACGCTGCTGTTAATTTAACGACTTTATTACCATATTTATCAGCTTTTTAGACCTTTTGTTGCATTTCTACAGCTCATCTGTGAAACAAAAGGGTTTAGTTACGCTACATAACTTCGTCTTTACTTTGGATTTGGTTCTAAGGAGATGAGAAAGTCGATTGTGGTGTGAAGGTGAGGCCCAGAGCGAGCAGAAATGTGTTACTGAAGAACCAGACAACCTTCAGAGGACGACGTGTCGGCCATGTTGTCGTCACGGCGGAGGTCCAGCTGGTCATCCTGGGACGTGTGAACAGTTTCTGAGAAAACATGAGCTGGAGGCAAAGTCATGTTTGGCATTTATCGAGGGAACCGTCATGCCTAAGTAACAATGATGGAGCCTCTGGTTCAGAAATGATGCAAGAGTGATGGAGAAAAAACTGTGAAGCGTCGCCCTGAGACGGCTCAGCGACAGCCAGAGGACAAGCAGACAATAACATTTACTGTCAACAATATTAACTCAAACTCAGAGTCTACAAGCTGCTGCTGCTGCCCTCAGGTTAATGTCAGCAGATGGGACCTGAGAAATGCCGTACGGGGGGAGATTGGTGCCAAGCAGCATGTCCTGAAGGCAGGACGTTGTTATCCCAGATGGACACGTCTCAGCTGGGCAGATATTAAAGACGAGGCCAGTTCAATTAACTGAGAAGCTGTAAAACAAATATCCACCTGGAGGCGCTGCGTGACGTAACAATTTGAGTCGGTTACAGAGTCGCCCTGTCGTCTTGTCCAGTCCACAGGGGCCCAGGTCCAGGTGGCGGGGGACATGCTGCCCAACTCCACCGAACGCGCCGTGACAATCTCTGGAACCCCAGAAGCCATCATCCAGTGTGTCAAGCAGATCTGTGTGGTCATGCTGGAGGTAAAGTCACAGAACGTTTCCGCCGCACCTTACAGTCACATTAAAAAGACACAACACAACACAACACAACACAACACAACACAGCTTCTAAATCTGCTGGTTAAAACATCAGATACATGACCTGGTTTCATCCTCACTGCTCCCACTGGTTTGAATAGAAAATTCAAATCAAATGCTGCATCTGCACTGATTAAATGATAATTAGCGTGAGAATCGCTATATGCTAACTGTATTAGCACAATTACAAGATGTTATGGGGTGTCACTTCTCAAGTTAAACACTTTAAAAACTTTAGCTTCAAGCTAAATATTTAGCTTTGTTAAATATTAGCTAAGCTATTTAGCTCGCTAACAATATATTGAACTTTCTATGTGTTTAGTTACTAAGCTAAATAATTTACTTTTTAAGGCTAGAAAGCTAAACATTTATCTTACTATCTAAACCTTTATCTTCAAATCACTATAGTTTGAAGCTAAATATTTCGACAGCAAGCTAAATAGCTTAGCTAATATTTAAATATTTAGCTAGCCAGCTACATATTCAGTTTGAGGCTAGGTTGTAAAGTTTGTGTAACTTGACAAAATAGAGCAAAACATTTCATTTGCCAACTAAATATTTATATTTAATTTGAAACTGACATTAAATGAACATGAAAATATCAACTTTGAAAAATGAACCACATTCTTTCCTGTTGTGATAAACTAAATAACCCGTTTCAGTTTCTGACTGTAGCTTTAATAAACACCATAAGGGGTTCAGACGACTGATTATTTAAAAATTACACGACTGCAACAAACTCACAGCAGGACAGAGCACAGATACGCTTCATTCATTCATTCATAAGCAAATGATGCAAAGACAGAGTCCTTCCTACGACCGATGAACACGTTTCCTCTACATTCATTAAACTAAAATTAAGCTAATAAAGCAGAATTTCTGTTTCTGTTTCTTTCAGTCCCCACCAAAAGGTGCCACCATCCCCTACCGCCCAAAGCCTGCCTCCACCCCCGTCATCTTTTCAGGTGGCCAGGTGAGTGCTGAGCTAGCATTAGCTGAGCTAGCATTAGCTGAGCTAGCATTAGCTCATTAGTTTGTCCCTGCAGCAGAACCTGAGTGTTTACTGCAGCATCAGCTGCTGTCAGCAGCCCAGAGTTTTCCTGCTTCCTGCTGCAGATCGTTGGCTCTGCGTAAGGAAAGACGCTTCGCAGCAAAACGGCCCAGAAGAGGCCGTTTGTTTTCTTCATGCTGCTGGAAAACAGAAAACATGACTGTGTGACAAAAGGCTTTTACTTCACAGCCCAAAAAAAAGTTCTGTAAAGGTTTAGATTCAGATTTATGGGAAGAAGTGAGAAATAGATTAAAAAAACAAAATATCCAGCTGAGAAACAGAACATAAAATTACATATAATGATTAAATTTTAAAATATGTACACACTTCTGCCTGGTCATGATTCTTGTTTTTTTAGATCTCTTAACCCCAAAATGTACCTTTTTATTTTTCTTCATTATTTCTGGGAAAAAAGCATTAAAAATAAAAATACGAGCCAGAATGATAAAAACGTTTCTAATTAGCTTTGCTCATTATTTGTAAGATTCTTTAGATATAGTTATGTTGGAGAAATTAGAATAATGTTGAAAAGTTTATATTAGTAACTCGATTCACAACATAAAACTCAAATATACAGATTAATTACACTCATGATTTCAGCTTTTATTTCTGCTAATTATGAAGATTTTCTGCTTAGTTATGAAAACATGACAGTTGAGCTTAAAATATTACATCCAACCAATAAAAAAACAGAAAAGTGGCTGTACTGAAAAGTATATTTAATGTCTTTTTAAATGTTGCTATTTTGTTGATTAAATTATGATTTAGTTGTGTTAGATTTGTTGTTTCATGGAGCTTAATATGAATCTAATATTATTATTTTTACTCCTGTGATAAAATGTCACCACTCGTGGCATTAAGTGACATTTTATCTCAGTTTAATTTTAGTATTTTACGTTTTAACGAGTTTGTCTTTTGCTGTGTGATGTGCAGCCAGATATAAAATAAATTTTAAAACCTTAAAGTTGCATATTTTGGTTTTTAACGCTGCTCCTGGTGACCCGGCTGTCCTCCGCTCCGCTCCAGCCACTGAATCATCTTATCTCAGTGTTTGTCATCCGTGATTATCTATGCTGAGTGTGAGTCTTATCAGCCAGGAAAACAGGCAGCAGCTGCAAGGGTTGCTGGGAAATCGGCCACTTTAGTGTGACATCACTTTGTTTTGATTCTGCTCTGAAAGCCGAGGCTCCCGCCACGTCAGCCTGGCGTCTCTGCACTTCACAGGACGGTCAAGTTTCCTCTGAAGTCAGATCTGGTTTCACACGGTTAAAACATGGCAGGTCTTATCTCTGCTAATCCAAGTTTAACTCAGTAAGTCCAACTTAATTCACTTGTAATGATAAATTTGAAACGTATCCTTAGCTAAACACGCTTTAGATATGATAAACTCAAAAGCACACAAACAAAACAACAAGAAAATGTTGCAAATGAAAAGCTGCAGCTGTAGGAAATCGAACCACAGGGAAAACGGTGGATATCAAACAAAGCAGCGAGTGAAAATGGAAATCCTCCAGGCCACTAGGGGGAGTCTGGAGCAGAAGAACATGCTGCTGCTTTTAACAATGTGGTAAAAGACATGAAGCAGAGCAGAACTATTCTTTCTTCCTCCATTTACTGACAGCCTGGTCCATTATAATTTGCCTGCTGACGCCCCCTAGTGGCCTGGAGGATTTGAGTTCGGCGCATTCCCAGATGGTTACTATTTTGTTAAATCCAGAACCAGTTCATTGTCCGAAAGTGTTTATTGTTTAGATGTTGAATCACCTAAAGAGAGGCAACCCCACAGCATGATGCTGTTTTTAGATCTCATGTTTTCTCCAGAAATGCTTCCTGTATTTTGGCCAAACAACTAAAATCTCGTATCATGATCTGGTTTTCCTCCATGTGGCAGGTTTCAGTCCAGCTTGTTGACTTTGGGTTTCCCTCCTGACCAGCAGCCTGTCCGCCCCCAGTCACATCCAACTGGTTCTGGTACTGGTTGTTCCCGAACAGTTCAGCCTTTTCCTTTCCGTCTGAGGGGGGCGGTTTGGGTCAGATGGTTAAATCTTGGACACAGTTGGATCTCCCAGCAGGGGAACGATCCCAAATAAACACCCAACCTGGTTTCAGATTGAAAAGCAAGGCGATCTTAAGCTTCTGGACCGACTCCAGCCCCAAACATGTTGAACATTTGACTAAAAGCCAAGTTTCTGCCAGGAAACCAACCGATTTAAATGAATATTTCCAATCCTGCAAAGAAGAGGGAGCAGATATCCAGCCTAAATCATGAAACCAGTAAACCAATTCTGGTTACAAAACCGTAAAATTAAGATGTCTGTTCACTTGTGTAAAAACCAGAAAAGAAAAACGTCTCTTTCCTGTTGCTTTGCGGCCAGCTGAGGTGTCGACTCGTGACTGAAACGTGTTTTCTCTCCTCAGGCCTACACAATTCAGGGACAGTACGCCATCCCACACCCAGACGTAAGTCCTTTGTTTTCCTTTCCTCAGTTCATAATTACACCTGAAACTAGACATTTACACTCGCTGTGTGAGAACAGATGCCATCTTTCTATCTTCACTGCGACACTTCCCCATGTTTGGGTCAGACGGATTGTTTCTGTTTGATCACTGATAGAATAATGAGACATTTTTTAGTTTAGAAACTAAAGATGGAGATCCAAACCTTCTGATGGTCCATGAAACACGGACCGTGTTGTTTTTAAGCCTTTTGTAACAACTCTTTGCTAAGGGACGTTACCCACTTCATTGCTTCCACATAATGTTCTGTGTTGCCGTCTGTTTCATGAAGTGCACCAGTTCCTCCTGCAGCAAAACGGCACCACAACATGATGCTGCCTCCACACACTGAGGAAGCGACTCCTTTGCTTTCCTAATGTCTTTACAGCAACGCACTCAAACTTAGTTTCCATCAGACTCAATGATATGAAACAAACTTTGTTCCCACAGGAGATTTAACTCTTCGGCCTCTGAACTCGTTTCAGCTCATGCTGGACTTGTTTCATTGTGGATAATAACAGTTTAACGGCGTTTTCACAAGGTCTTTTGTTTTTCTGTTAATTAAACTTCTAGGAGCTTAGAAAGTCATCAATAGTTTTGAAAGCATTGTTATCCGACTGTAAACGTCAAAATCTGAAGTAAGTTTAATAAAAACTGGAAAGAATGGTGGCGTATCTTTCTGCACTGTGTAAGTAAATACCTGGTTTCTCCTGTTCAGACACGACAGTTCCTGTCAGAATCAGATCTTCTGATTTACTTCAGTTTAAGGAATTTGATTAGAAAGTCTTGACATGAACTGTTTTTAATGCATTGTGATCTAAGAGTAAACTTCAGAGTCTGAAGTAATTTAGAAACATGAGAAAAAAGAATCAGTAATCTGTCTTTCTGTAATGTCAGGGTTTCTGCAGGTTTCAATTCAAATTTAAGACTTTTTAGGAGAATTATGAGTGAAATTTAAGACCAAGTGGTGCCAAGGTTTTTACCACAGACTGTTGGGAGCATCGTACGGTTTGGCAACAGAACTGAGTCAGTGGCAAAGACGAACATCACCAAACCAACCGGCAATAAAGCTACCAATGATTGGTGCAAAACAGCTAGCTACACAGCTAGCAAGGGTTTATTTGCATCTAGTTAGCGGTAGCCTCATTTGCCTGGAGTGACAGAACCGCATGGACAGAAAAGTCCTGTGGGTCAAGAAAATCTACAAAAGACTAAATAGTCTTGCCACGACAAAGTCCAAGACTGTGATTAACATATTTAAGTCCAACTTACATGTTTTCTGACGAATTTAAGACATTTTAAGGCCTTAATTTTAGATGCATGAACTGAAGGCTTTTTAAGGCGTGCAGACAGTGTCAGTAAATCTCTGGTTGAAGCTGTTCGTAGTCATGGAGGCTCTTTCAGATCTCCTGAAGTTGCTTTGGCTCCAGGTGACCCTGCAGCTCAGCAGCTGGTAAGACCTGGTCGGTACCATGAACCGGTCCTGGTGCGTAAAGACGGCGGCGCCTCAGCAGCCCATCCCGTCTCCGTTAATAATCTGCCTTCATCTGTCCTTGTCGTTGGAGCATCTCAAGAGCCTCCTTGTGTCAGATCCACTAATTCAAAGCCGAATGGTGATTGATGCCAGAGGAGCTGGCGGCTGACGGTGCAATCACTCACCTGACCGCCTCTTCCCACCCTCGTTAAAAAGTCCTTTTAAAAGGAGAGGATGCTTTTAAAGCGGACGACAACCTGTGATCATGTTCAGAGCGCAGCAGCGCCTGGCGAGCGTGTTGGGCTACAGCTTGTGGAAATTCATGAGAGCAAATTAAATGACTAAAACATCTTTGAGAATTACAAGAAGGCAGGAAAACGACTCACATTATCTGGTAACTTGCATCTTCTATCAGAAAACCATCATCTCTCTGTGTCTCTTGCTTTTTGTCCTCCACCGCCCGTCTCATGTCTTCCTTCTCCTCACCCGTTCTTCACTCTGGTTTATGTTTTCTTCATTTCTTGGTGTGACCTGTGTAACAGTAACCTCTTAGTTTTACTTTCCCTCCTAACCCTTCAGCAGTTGACCAAGCTCCACCAGTTGGCTATGCAGCAAACCCCCTTTACCCCTCTCGGACAGACCACCCCTGCTTTCCCTGGTACGTACCCACAAGGTACCCCTGTAGACGTTTTCTCCTCTTTGCATCCAGAGAAATATTTCTTCTCTTCCCCCTTCCTCGCACCTTATCTCTCTTTTGGCACAGCATGACTTTGCCTCCGTCGTTTCTTTCCTCCTTTGATTTTCTTTAACTCATATATATTTTTTCTTGCCCCTGTCTGATATTACTCCAGTAAAGTGGAAAAAAGGAAAACACAAGCCGCTCTTATGATTTATTCAGTTACGTTATCGCAGGCAGCAGGTCACAGAGTCTACCAACAGATTTTCAACACTTAAAGATTCACTAAAAGTGAAAATCAACAGATGAATGCAGCATCTTCATCGAGAACTTCACAACTAAAGATCAAACTCTTTTATTCAAGTATTGCAAATTCAGGAGGAAAATGGACACACCTGGTGATTAGAGCCACTAATTCACTGACAGATAGTTTTTTTTGTTGTTTAGCACTTTTGCTAACTTTGAAAACGTTTAGCGCACTTAGCTTCTCCTACATCAGTTCTTACAGAAAAATTATAAAACGCTAATTTATGTGACTGTTTTGAAAATGTTCAGATGAATAAAGTTAAGTTTTGTTAGGAATCCTTCAAGTAATTAGACGTTTATATTGATGCTCTTATTTTGAAGTGAGTGAAGACTGTTTACGTAGTTTGTTTCCTCACTTTCTCGTCTTTTAAAGAAACTTTATTGAGCAAATGGCAACTATACAAAAATGAGGAGGTATACAGAATAATACAACAGTTACATGAACAAATACAATCATTTATATTGGGGAAGTGTCTTCAGAGCTTCCTGACACTTTAGCATTAGCTTCTGCTAAAACCATGTACCACGTTAGCGCTACTAATGTTTACGATTATGTTTTAAGGTTAGCAAAGCTAACTTTTTAGTTAGCATACCCACCACTGTTAGCATGTAATGTGATGTTGAGCCAAAATGGACCAGGAAATTTGGATTAGCATAGAAAAGTTTAAAAGAAGAATAACAGAAAAGGGGAAATATACCAACACTGACATAGAGGACGAACAAAGAATGAATGAATATGGCAACATCTTCCTGACAATAATCACCACAGAGAAATGAAGTGAATATGGAAAAACCTTCCGTACATAAATGATTAAACAGGAATTGATCAAAACCCAAAAAACTGAAGTCTCGCAGCACGTCTCCATGTTTGTTGCCAGAAAATCTCTTTCCGACCGTCGAAGTTCTCAATCCATTAGTTTTCCTTCTGAAGTACAAATATAAAAGTTGATGATGAATTTATGGGAAACATTTGTAAAATTTATTTTTTTCTACACTTATGCAGGCCTGGAAAAAAACTAATTCATTGTTTTCTAGACCAGGCAAAAATCCTACAAGTCACAGATATTTTCTTAAATCACTTAATTATTAAAAAGTAAATCAAATTATTGTGTAAATCAGGAGCATTGGAAGGCCTTAGGTCATACGATGTGTTCTCATGTTGTAATTATAGATTTAAAGGTGTAGTTCATTATTTTTCAAAGTGGTAGATGCACCAGCTTCACACTGGATGACGACTGCAGTGGCCGACAGCCACAGCATGAACGGGTCTCTGTTGTGGTTGGAAGAGCATTATTGGCGACCTGTGGCCGGAGGTGGTAGTGTTGGGTTTACAGCTGGGTTTGAGTGTTGGCAGCATATCTGCTCCATTTTCCTCCAGATGAAATGATTACACATGAACGACGTCACGTAAAAGGAAAACGTTTTGAGAAAAGTGTGGTCCTCATTCAACTTGATGAGAACTGAAAGGTTTTGAATGGAGGATGAGTTCTGCTGCTTCTGCTCATGAGTTTAGTGTTAGCTGGATGACTACCAGGTGTTAGCACTTAGTGCTAAGCTAGGCTAACAACAAAGTGATCTTAGTACGAGGATAAAATCCAACAATGTTTAACTTTGCTCCTTTATTACAGCTGAATAGTTTAAGCTATTTAACACATTGTGTTTTGAAGTGGGTTTGGGTTCTAATGTTTTACAGCGTTTGCTGTAACCCCCAGTGTGCTAAGCTAGGCTAACCGGTAGCTGGCTTTACGTTTAGTGACTCACATTAAATATAAATATTTTTATAACTCAATTCCTTCTCATTACTTCAAAATGCTAAGTTTGGTCACAGCAACGTTCACATCAACATTTTCTTGTATTGTTCTTTAGCTTATCTCACCAGGCTATTAGCCAACTTTATCTTCTAAGCTAAAATTAAATCAAATTATTAAACATTCTTTAAAATATTATAACTTCTGCTTTAATACATTTCTTTATATTTGGGTGTTTATTAAAATGTTCTGCATCTTTATGGGTCTGTTCAGATGGGTTAGCATTAGCTCAGAGCTAAAATCAGCGCCTCCGGTGTGAGCCCGCAGAAATGTAGCTAGAAGCAGAAGGAGATGCAGTGACCAAACATTTCCTTTTCCTCGGACATGTCCTCGTTCTGATTGGCTTTCTTTGATGAAAATCTCTGGATTTCCAGGTTTTTAGGGGATCAATAATGTACTTAAATGTCCTGGTCTGCCGTTCGACGTCTCTGTTGAGCCCAGGAGGGAACGGCGGCAGAAACTGACCAGGCGCCGCAGAGGAAGATTTACAGACGAACTGGAAAATAAATGTTTCTGTTTTTCACAAAGGCGTCGTATAAATCACATGATGGACAAAAACATCATGAAACCGAAAGAGGAGGACAGACAAAAACTCAAACTATGCAGATTTTCCTGCCTGATGCTTTTTATTTTTAAAAAACATCAGACAGGAAATCTGAATATGTTTTCAGATTTATGTAATTTTTGTCCTGGTTGACTTAAAAAATGAGGTTTTATTTCTACAGGTTAACTTTCTAAACTGCAGAAGAGAAATCATCAGGGATGGACAGATGAGAACATTTCCACCTGATATCAGATATAAATCTGCCGTTATTGCAGGATTTACCAATATTTACCTTTATTAGATACATTTCTCTGCACCTCTGACAACGTTAAACCAACCAACCACTGACGTTGACCCATAATCTAACGTCCCATCAAACACAACATGGCCACCAGAATTTAACCCAGTTTAACTCATCAGAACTGATACGTTGAAAAACGCCCATGTTGACTGTTGGTTGGCAAATCTCACTTCAAATTCTGCCTAAAAGTGGCAACTTTAAAAAACTGAACTCCTAAATGTTCCACATGAAAATGGGTTTGTATATTTAAAGGACTAATCTGGCTTATTATCCTGTATCTGTATTTACTGAAATCTGTTTACAGATCTAACTCATCTAGAAGTTACTTGGTAGAGTCACAGTCTTCTTGTTGCACCTGGTTTCAGGTTTGGATGCCAGCCCACCAGCCAGCACCCACGAACTCACCATTCCCAATGATGTGAGTACAGATTCAAACGTTTTTCATCAAGATCAAACATGAGAGGAAAATGTAAGACGTGTTTCCAGCCCCACAATGAAGATGAACAAGAGAAACGGTTTTAAGTGCAGATCATAAGTTATTCCACTTAAATGTCCAACTAGCACTAATGCACAGACATGCACCAAGATGAAGATCCATATAAATTATTAAAGAATAACTAAACTATATTTTGCTATGTTTATTAAAATGTAACTAATCCATAAATTAGCTACTTTTTTCATATAAGCTTTATAAAGTAATTCTTTAGGGTGCTATCTTCATGTTTCAAATGTGCAAATTATAACATTTTGTTGTAAATTATTTAAATTCTGCAATATTTTGCCTAAAACCTTCTCAGTGCTGCCCTCTGTGGGTTGAGCGGTGGTACTGCAGTCAAATTCTTCTATTGGTTCCAGCAGTCCAGGTTGGTTGATGTCACTCAGCCCCACCCACAGGTATAAAACCATCTCAGACACGCCCCCTGGTGGCGACACGCAGAAGCAATAGCTAGTATACTTGGAACTGATCCGTAGCGTTTTGAAGCTAGTGAGGAGTTGTGGACGTGTAGTGGAAAAGATCCTCTTTGCTCTCTGACTGCAGCGTTCAGACAAAATGTCACTAAATTTATTGTGAGTCACTTTTTCAAAAAGTCTCTAAAAGTTGCTAAATATGGAGCCAAAGTTACAAATCAACAGTTTTCCGAGCACAGGAGAGCCGTTCCACTCCGTGTCCACATTGCAAATGAATCACAAGCTACCGATTATTGATCGCCATGGCAACGATGGGTAATCCACCTCCTGACTCGCCACTAGGGGGCGTGTGTCTGAGTGAGGTGGTTTTATGAAGGAATGCAGGGCTGTGTCGTTGTACCAACCTGCAGTACCACCGTTCAACCCAAAGAGGGCAGCACTGAAACGGTTTTAGGCAAAATATTACAGAACTAATCAAATAAACACAAAAATCTCAAAATTCACACAGAAACACGAAGAACCTTATACATGTAGACAGTTTATTGGCAGAGAAAATGTTTAGAGATTACAGTTTAAATAAAATGTCTGCTGTTTGTTGGTACTTTTTACCACCAACCTGCAGCAAAAACAGTGCAGCATGACTGTTGGGTGAATTGGTCTCTTTAAACTGATATTACTTTTAAGTATACACAATGAAGAATCCCTTTAAAATAATAATATTGGTTTAATCTGATAAAAGCCGATGAGTGAAGCCTTTCTAACATATCACTGCCTCTTTAGACGAAACAATCCTTCAAACTGAAACTCCTTCATCCTGATGGCACAAAGCTGAAGTCTCCCATTAGATCATCTGCTGACCATGTCATTACTCAATCAAATTCCTACGATTTTAATAAAACCCAGATCATTACATAACCCATTACACTTCCCTTTTCATTAAACGTATCAGTTATTGAGTCTAAACGCTGTGAGACAGCCCAGAGGTTTTCCTTCTGACTCTTTCGTTTTCCTTCACAGCTAATAGGCTGCATTATTGGACGCCAGGGAACCAAAATAAATGAGATTCGACAGATGTCTGGGGCGCAGATCAAAATCGCCAACGCCATGGAGGGCTCATCAGAGCGGCAGATAACCATCACAGGGACCCCTGCTAACATCAGCCTGGCTCAGTACCTCATCAACGCCAGGTAACGTTTCAACCTGAGCAGCTGGGCCTCGACCGGCCCAAAAGATAAAACCAGCACCAGTGGAGCTCCGGAAAATCAGCTCCATGTTATTCTGCTTCTTTGAAGAATCTCTCAGTGATTAGCTGCGTTTCCAGTACAAATTTGATCAAAATTCTGTTAATGTCGAAAAACCAGAATTTTCCAAAACAAAGTGCAATTAAAATCACATGAAAACAAGTTTTATTGTGCAATAAGTAATTATCTGGCCAATGGAAACGCAGCTAATGGCAACTAATGTGAGCTTTTTTTCCCCAGAAGTCGTTCCTTTAATAAAGTTTCTCCCAAAGTGTGAAAATGTAAATTAGAGAAGTTTCTGTCGGACGATTCCTTAAAAGTGAGTCATGGAGGGACGACAAGCTGGAAGCAATCAAACGATACATCTACAAATTAACATTCAACTCCTGAGTTGAGAACAGAAAAAATCTGAGCACCAATAAAGTAGCAGAGGTGATTTTAAAGCAGAATTCACAACGTAAGCGGCGTTAGCTCAGCAGAGCAAAGCTTTGTGTTTCTGATTCTTCAGGAAGATTTCTCCCTCCAGGAGCTAACGGCTAACTGCTTTCTCACGACTCCAACGGCAGGTTCAGAGACGTGGCCGCCATGTGGAACGACCCATCGTCCATGACTACATCCTGAAGGCCGCCAAATTCTGGCTATAGCATTAGCACCTTGATTCTGCGTTCACTGTTAGCTTGGAGCCAATAAGTTCTTTGTTAGAGCCTGTTTTCTGCGTATTGGTGTAAAAAATACTTTGACATTTTGAAAAACATGCTTATCCTGCTGTTTAATGTAGATAAACATACAATTAGTCATATGTTAGCTTAGCCTCAGTTAGCATTCCCAGTTAGCTTAGCATCATAAACATCCTAACCAGAAACATTTTGAAATAAATTGGTTGCAGTGACAACAAAACATTTTTAAGTGCTGAAATCTTGAAATGTGAAGATAAATGTTATTAAAAATGTCAGTAACACTTTATTTGAAGGGGGTTGAATAAGACTGTCATGTCACCGTCATAAACATGACATAACATGTCATGAACATGAATAAGCCTTCATGAATATTTATGACTGTTGTCATAAAGCGTCATTCGGTAAATTATGACACTTTTAATACAAAGTTGACATTATTCAAAATGTCTTTGTTATGACAACTTGACATTAACCAAGAAATTATTACTGTTATAAATTTGTTATAAAAGTTTTACTGATTGCACTTTAAAAATTAGGAATCTTTATGTTATTAAAGGTAAAGTTTAAACAGTAATGATTTATTGGTTAATGTCAAGTTGTCATAACAAAGACATTTTGAATAATGTCAACTTTGTATTAAAAGTGTCATAATTTACCGAATGACGCTTTGTGACAACAGTGATAAATATTCATGAAGGCTTATTCATGTTCATGACAGGTGTTATGTCATGTTTATGAAAGTGTCATGTCAGTCTTATTCACCCCCCTTCAAATAAAGTGTTACCAAAATGTCAAACTATATTTTATTTATTTAGCATGTAGCATTTCAAAGAAGTCATTTCTGTTGCTCAGTATTATCATAGATAAAATTACAGATTACGTCATTGTATGCAGAGTAAAAAACAGTAAGACGTAAATAAAAACCTGGTTTAATGCGGTTAGAGCGATGTGATGCTGCATGGCCTCATCAACACGACGTCCAGCTGATTTCATTGCAGAATAACTTTCACTCTTCAGCGAAAGTTTCACAGTTTTATTTCCGTTTGTGTCCCCGCCCTCCCCGCACCACGCCCGCCTCCCATCCCTTCTTCTTCACCGTTTTCAGGCTGACGTCTGAAGTCACTGGAATGGGCTCGCTCTAGTTTCCATCCTCCGCCGTGCATCACATGACCTCTGAGCAAACGGCATTAAACGCGGTTTATTGACCTCCGTTTGACCGTTCTGCTGTTTTAAGTCGATATTGTGAAGGTGTCACTCTCACCTGAAGCTGTCATTTGTTTTCCTCTGGACTCTTTTGCCTCCTTTTGTTTTTGTCGCTCCACGTTTCACAAGCTCTGACGAGCTCTTACTCATTTTCTGATGATTTTCTGATGCAACGCGTGTGCTTGCAGAAGTTATTGCCTGTTTGTCTCAGCAACGGTTTGCATGACTCAGCTTTTGAGATTTATTTTAAAGTCGTGGAAGTGGAAGCTGGAACTGAATACATTTGTTAGATTTTCAAGCCGATCTTGTTTCCATGTGACAAAAAGCTGGGAAATGAAGGTTTGTCATGTAAATGATGGCAGCAGAGAGTAAGATTCGTATCCACCTGCAGCCATTTGTGCTCCTGATGCTGTAATTTTACCTGTGTTCACCTGGACCTTTGGGAGACGTCGGCTGCGTTTGCAGTGAAATCTCTGGGGTCTTTTGGCTTCATTGAGCTCTGAGAAATGATTTCTTACACAGATTATGTTTCTGTTCTGCATGTTTTTCACTTTGCACCATTTTCTGTTGTGAACATTGAAGCATAAATCAGTTCCCAAAATATAAAGTCTCAGTTTCATTTGTATTTTGCTGTTTTGAATGACAAAATAATATTTTCCAATCAAAGCTGAATGTATAGGAGGTTTATTTTAAATGCTACGTTTTAACTGTGTTCTAGGATAATGTGGCTTAAAAACATATTGGAGAAACTGATGAGCTTTATTATTGATCTATAAAGTAAAATATTGACATCCATCCATGGATCTCCAGCAGTTATTGGTATAAACCTTCACAGAACCACATTCTCACTAAATCCAGCCTGCAAGCGCCGCCATCTTGGAACGTTTTGATGCATCCTGAACCAAACGAAAGCTTTGCAGAACAGCTAAAATACAACGGAGCTCATTTAGTCTGGAAGTTCAGATGTTGCAGGACGGCTAGAGCTGCTAACACCTGATTTAGATTCAGTGGTGGGCACCGCTAGCTAAAACGCTAGCTATCCAAAAGAGCTAATCATAAACCTTAGTTACGCTAACGCTAAAGCACTACAACAACACAGTATTTGCTGGAAGCTAATGCTAACGCGCTAACAGACAGGCATTTCTCCTGTATGTTTTTGTTTAAAATAAATTTAGTAAGGGGGGAAAAGGAGAAAATGTGACAAACCTGCTGTGCAAACTTCAAAATAAAAGCATGAATATGAAAATTTGTTAACACAATAAAAACTTCAACACAAAAGTTTAACTTTATCCAGGTGAAAGTTTACAAAATAGTCATAATTTATCCAGAAAAACGAATGCAGGGGAAGCTGAGTGTGCCAAATGTTTTCAACGTTAGCTAAAGCGCTAAATGAAGAGTTAGCTCTCCTGCTAGCATAAATGTGCCCACCACTGCTGGCTGACGAGTCTCCATCTTTTTGCCAGACCTGCAGTCACTTTTATCCCTGATCATTCAAAATGTTTGTCATATTCCTCTTTGGTTTCACTCTGATCAGAATCGCCTCTGTAGTTTCACTCGGTTTCTGTGCAAAAGGAGCAAAACAGAATGACATGAAGTGATTTTTGAAGGTAATAATATGTATGATTATGTTTTTGATCATTCAGATCTCAGATTTCTTATGTATTCAGTTTGTCGTAGTGTTTTGTAAAGGAGAGACAATGAGAATGAAAACCGTTTATTCTTTTCCTCCTTTGACTCAAACTGTGTTCATTATAACTTTAAAAATAATAAAACTAACTAATAAAAAAACTAACTAATAAAAAAAATAAATCCTTCAGATAATCAAACCTCTGATTGTTCCTCTCTTTTCACCGGTTTGTCGTAGAATCCACCGTCATTTCATATGAAACAAAGACGAAGCCAGCCAGGCTCTCTGCTCATCAAACGTATTGATCAACAGATTAAAATCAGTCAGCAGCTCAGGAAAAGCAGAAGTTTCATCAGTTCGCTGCTCTGGAGTGTGTGTAGGTGTGTGTTAGCAAAACGCAGAAGCGCACCGGCAATGACCTTAGGGAAAGGTCAAGGTCATTTCCAAACCGTTTGATTATTCCAGAGGACACGTTTCAGACAGCTGCCAATCTTCCCAGGAGTCCCAGCAGAGAACGCTCAGAGAAATTACCAAGTTAGCAGGTCAAAGGTCATGACCGGTCAGTCAGTGAACTGGGCTGAAGAAGAAAGCCAGAAATCTTTAATCATAAACATTAGTTCTGGTAATGCACCATATGAACCAGGCGTTTAAGAGAAGCTAACATGTTTGCATTAGTGAAGCTAATACTGAAGCGCTACATGAACATGGTAGGAGAAGCTAGTGCTAAAAAGCTATACAAGATAGCATTGCATTTAGCGGAAGCTAATGCTAACGCGCTACAGAAACATGGCATTTAGCAGATTCAGCAGAACAACATGTGCTACAACAGTATTTCACCCTCAATAGGGTCAAACTTAATATTCACCTAACTTTGTGCTTTGGATCAAAGAATCACTTTGACAAGTAAATAAATTAAAGCCAAGTAAACAAGAGCTTCAGGATTTACAATATAATTTAGGGGAAATTCACTAAATGTTTTCAAAGCTAGCAAAAATGCAAAAACATAAAAAACATTAGCAGAAAAGAGCCTGCGAGCACCGACAGAGGGAGAGATTTCCTCTTACCACGACTGTAGATGTACTCAAATACTTTTAATAAAAATCCCCGTTTTGCTTTGTTCCGTCACATTTAGAGCAGAAGAAGAAGAAATAGCCAACTAACCTCTGTGTTTAGAGGATGAACAATGAATCCATCTGATATTAATGCAGAGATTAATTTAAATCTCAGATTAATTTAAATCTCTGCATTTCAAACTCCAAACTTTGAAACCTTTGTGTTTTAGGGAAATTATCTGCCTAAATGTTTGTCTGCAGTCGACTCTCAGCAGACATTTGCTTTATTTTAACTTTTCAGGTCTTTTAGGTTTTAAACTAACATTTGTCCAGATTTTATTTCCCAGAACGTCAGAGTTTATTCGACAGGAAAACAAACCTAAAACCAAAACAACAGGAAGCTTTTCAGCCTGACGCAACAAGCAGCAACGTCCCAACAAACAAACGCCACAGAAACTAATGTTCTGTTCCTGAGTCGCTTAAACTCAGAAGAGCTGAAACGACAATTTTGTGCCAAGGAAAGGAAAATACTTCCTGTAGACTTCTGTGCAAAAGTCTTAAATCACCTTTACTCTTGTCATTTTTCTCTCCATTCAGTTCTTCTTTGTGACCTTTATAACATATTGTGCAAAGTTTTACTGAAAATAAGAGAAGCAAATTGTTGCAATCAGTACAAACATCTTTGTCTGGTATTAAAATTTCTTCAGTGATTGAAAAATGTGAGAAAACAGAGAAAACTTTTCATCCCAGTGAAAACCATCAACAGGTTGTTTAGTTTAATAGATGGGAACATTTCTGATAACAGGCAAAAGGCTAATTAGCCCTGTAGCATTTTGTAAACATTTAGCACATTTAGCTTCCCATAAACTAATTAGTCTAAATAAATTCTAAAGCACTAATTCAGTTACATTCGGTTGAACAATGTTTGTGTTGAAGTTTTGTCTGTCGACCGTTTCATCCCTGATGTTCTTTAGCATTAGCTGCAGCTAAATAAAACGTTCATGTAGCATTTTGGCTAATTTTGAAAATGATTAGAGAGCACAGCTTCCTATAAATGACTTTTTCTGGACAAATCAAAAGCCTAATTTACTTGGTTGTTGCCCGTTAGTAATTCTTCAAGCATTTTATCTTCATGCTCTTATTTTGAAGTGGGTGAAGACTTTACACAGCCGTTTCATTTCCTCATGTTTTCTCACCCCCATAACTATTTTAAACTAAAACATAGAGGAACAAAATAAAACAGACAGCAGAGAACAAAATATAAAGTTAAATACAATATCCAGAGACGTTTAAGTTATAGGATCAAAATAAAATTGGTGCTCGAGGATTTTATCGTTTTTTTCCAACAACTTTTATTATTTTCTGCAAGGGAAACAAATCGGCAAACAAGACAAAAAAAAGTATCAATAATTCAGATGTGGTGGAAGAGACAAGCAAAAATGATGCAATAAAAAAGCCAGATAAATTAGGGCATCAGAATTAGCGCTAAGCTAATTTAGCGCTTTAGCAGTAGAAGAACCGATGCCAACAATTAGCGCTTTAGAGTTGGCACAAATAACTTTTAGCTAGCAGTGCTTGCCACTGTTTGTGGATTTAATCTGAATTCAAAGAATGAAAGAACTAATCTAAAACCTGTCATCAGTCATGCGTTCACCGCTAAAATAACTAATATTTAATCTGGGAGATTAGCTCATTATTCTGACCTAGCATAAAGCAAAGTCCGAACTCATTATTCCTTCAGTGGAAAGCTTTTAAACCACAGCAGTGAACTGAATGAGGATAAATCGTTCTGTACTTCTGCTCTTCTTCCTCATGCATCTTTGTAAAAACAAGCGGTCCCGTCTGACCCAAACGGACCTGGATGGATAGTTGGACCGCCGCGTCCCCTCCCCGCCCTGTAGATGTCATTAGCCGCTAACGCGCCGCGCCCCTGGGCACCGATACAGTAAACACGTGTAATTGTGATGAATCGTTTTGAACCAAAGGCTCCACTCATCAGCAGGAAATCCACGGCGATCCACCGGAGTGAGTGGAAGACGGGGGACTGATCGGACCGGAAGCAGCTGACGGGTAATTCGTCTGCGCCGACGGCAGCAGAGACTCATTAAACAGGAGGAGGTGAACGGACTCCCAGGTTTTCACCCGCCGACTGAATTCAACCGGCGTCCAAACGCCGTCAGCAGCTGCTCGTTCATCAGCCCGGGGGAGGACCGACGTTTTCGTCAGCAGTTGATTGTCCAAGAGACAAATTTACACTGTAATATAAATAAATGGTGGTTGTTAGGAACCTTTACACTTGTGTTAAATGTGGGAAAATACAGTCTTATTTACAAGAAAACCAAAAACGGCTGGAATCATCAAACAATCCGACATTTTCTCAGCTAATTTTTCATGCGGCGTTTTTGAAAATGTTTTCCACTCTGAACTTCCCCTAAATTGATATAGTATTTAGTGGAAGGCAATGCTTGAGAACCAAGTCTGATATCTTCCAGTGGTGGCCACCGCTAGCTAAAAAGTTAGCTATGCCAAGTGGTGCTAAAGTGCTAACCTCAATTTAATTTTGAAATTATACTTCAAATTTTCGACAGAGTTCTTAAATATTGTACTTATGTTTAAGGCTCGTCTCTGTTGTCTGTTTTATTTTGTTCCTGTAATTTTATTGTGGGGAAAAAAGGAAACAGAACCGTTGTGTTAAAAAGTCTTCGAAGGATTCTTAAGTCGAACCAAAACTTCAAAACAAATTACTCAACTAAAAGTTTAGTACTTTTAGGGAAAAGTTAAGCTAAATGAGCTGAAGCACTAAGACGGCTTCACCATCATGAACCATCTGTGTTGATTTCACAATAAAATACAGAAAAATTAAGGCTGGAAAGCGAAGAAAAGCTCAGACTGTGTGAATACTTGAGAAAACCTGCATGAACATGAGCTAAGCTTCAGAAATACAACATAATTATTGATTTTATTGTGTTTTTATGGCTGCAGATGAAATAAAACAGCTTCAGATCTCAGAGTCCAACCGTGTGTGAAACAAAAGTTTCCAAATTGACTTTCTTTTATCAAAAACTCCTGGCAGGAACTAATTTCCCCCGGTGTGGATTCATTTCCTCCCCAGCAGGCCCTGCGGCTCAGTTTCACAGCAGAAGGCAAACAGCAGAGAATAAAGTGCAAACTCGATAAATTTAGTAAAACTCAATAAATTACACGTTTGGCTCATCAGTGTCTGAGCAGGCAGGAGAAGGGCTTCAATGGAAACGTCTGGAATCATTAAAATCCCTGAAATTCCAGGAAAAACGTCTCGTTTTTTCAGACCTTCAATTAAAAAGCTTTTTAATTTTGAAGGCTGTCATGATGGTGATATCAGAACCCGAGACATTCAGTCTGAGGCTGCAACGTCTGGAGGAGCCATAAATGTGACAACAATGAGGTCATGATGCCGGCGGGTTGTTTCGGGGCGTCGTCCTTTCGGGGGAAGGTTGCCGCTTGTTTAGCTCAGGGATTATCTCGACTCGTTTAGCCGCAGTGACGGAGCCGCTAAATGCAATCAGGGACTCTGGGAGGGCAATCAGGGCTGCTGGAGACCGGGGCGTCTTTAACCGCCATTAAAGATTCGGTTAGGGCTGATGGTCACAAGGTGACCGCCACAC
>NW_015113325.1:258087-282569 GCF_001443285.1 Poecilia latipinna | reverse complement strand
CACACACACACACACACACACACACACACACACACACACACGCTCCTAAAAGAGGGATGCGGTTCATTTGGACAAAGGTTTTCCACCCCTGTGGTTTGGTCTCCCTGCAGCTGGATGTCACTGACAGCTAATTACCAGCAGAAGAAGAAGAAGAAAGAGGAGGAGAAGAAGCGCTTGGACTTTTCCTCCCTCCAAAAAGTTTTTGGTAAAAATGTAAAAATGTTAGTTTCATTTTCTGAAATGGATTCAGGAATCAGATTCACTAAATGCATCCAGACACAAAGCTGAGGTTCACACAGCAGAGCTTGGTGCTGAAATATGTCTGTCATAACTGGATGCATTAAAACATTAAGACATCCTGGAGAAATCCTGGAGAAATCCTGGAGAAATCCTGGAGAAACATTGATCCAGGTCACAGGAAGATCAAAAACACAGAATAAAAGTAGATGGTGGGGAAGTTAAATAAAACTAACGAAATAATAAAAACTGAAATTGAGAAAACATTTTAACTGAAATGAAAACAGTAATTAATGGGGAAAACAAACTAAATCATTCAGAAAGAGCAGAAGCTTCTTAAAGAGACAGAGACCCAATTTCAAGAGGTTAAATTACAAAGTCAAATTTGATACTCAGCATCTAAAGGTAACAGTTTACCGTTATAAACAGCACTGGGCCTGGAAAACACTTAATGCTTTTTAACTTGGTATAAACAGACAAAGTCACGATGAAATAAAACTACAGTGAAACTCAAAGCCTCAACATTTTCCTCCCTTTAGTTCCTAGTTTGTACTTTTTCTACAACAGGAGTGTAAATGTGCAGTAATGGGATTTGGCCTCGTTAGCTGCTTTAGAAACGCCTGCCCACAGTTTCTCTCTGCCTGCTTTCTCCTCCGCTGGAGAACGAGGCGCTTCCCGCCTTTAAACCCGCTGCTGTACGGCGCTTGGACTTCACGCAGAATGAGGGGAGCTTCATTATCCACGCCGGGAAATCCATTCTGCTCACTGCATGGCGAGCGGCGCTTCTTCCCCTCGACTGTGTGCAGCTGATAAACAAACATCCACACCTTCTTATCTGAACATTAGCGTTCTCATTCCAGCGACACGACGACGACTGGAAGATGCAAACTGGGAGAGGTGATGCCATCTTCCATCAGATTACAGCGAGGTGATGCGGTCCGCTGCTCTTCGTCACCATCAGACAGGAATTTGGCAGCAATATACCTCCATAAAGACCTCAGCTCATCTGGACTATTTACGTGGTCAGACAATTGGGATAATACATCAATATTTATCGGTGAAAATTTACTCTTTTATGTCACAATTTACTATAATTCCAGCTTGAAGTTCAGTAAATCTGGTTCTGTTTTGATTCCTGTCATCCACTAGGGGGCAGTGCAGCAACTCAACATCCATCCACCATGTTGGGTTTCTTTTTCCATGTTGGGTTTCTTTCTCCATGTTGCGTTCTGCCATATTGGGTTCCTCCATGTTGGGTTCCTCCATGTTGGGTTCCGCCATGTTGGGTTTCTTTCTCCATGTTGGGTTTCTTTCTCCATGTTGGGTTTCTTTCTCCATGTTGGGTTCCTCCATGTTGGGTTTCGCTCCAGTTATGAACCTGCTTATTTGAACACAGATATTTACTGAAATTTACTCCAAAAACAACATTTAACTTTAGCGATTCCAGAGAAACAGCAAAAAGCAGATGAACCGGATATAATCCAGTAATAGACAGATCCATCTGCAGCGTTTAGACGGTGAGACTGAATAATTTCTGCATCTGGTAATAAACTCTGAGTTTTTAACAATAATAAAAATACATAAAACCATCTATGAAACTGTGATGCTCCAGCAGCCTGCAGCTCCCACAACCTGAAATGTGTTGCATAATTTCCCCAAATTAAGTCTGGGGAGTTGAGAACAATCCATCATGTGGGCCGGACCACCAGAACCTCTGAGGCGGGCTGGACCAGAGCCCTGCAGCTGAAGCGACACCTGGAACGCTGGGAACCGCTGACCTACATTGGATTTACATGAGGGGATTGCAAATGGAAGAGCTCGTTCTGCTCCTCTGTCGTCTGGAAGGGCATCTGAAAGACTTTCTGCTGAAACCTTTTCAATCCAACAGATCGGCTGCGTTTTGTTTCTGATGCTCAGATGCAAAAACGAGCTGCGCAGCAGAAAGCTGGTCTGAAAACAGACAAAGCCGACATGGCAGCCAGATTTAAATGTGGCTAAACCAAAGTCCTGCGCTGAGCTTTGGAGAACAAACTTCAAAATAAGAGCATGAATATAAACGACTGTCAACTGAAAGTTCACAAAGCAGAGCATTGTGAACTAAAGGAGTCGCTAAATGCGCTAAATGCTTTACTATAACGATGCTAAATAAAAAATTAGCCTTGATATTAGCGGATCGTTTTCACCAAAGCCCAAAGGATACGAGTAAAACCACAAACCGCAGAATTAAAAAGAGAAAGTTACTTTCAGAGAGCAACAGAAGTTAATTTGTGTTGAGCTAAAATTTTCCTTATTTTCTGGACATAAATCAAAATAACGATAATCATGAATATCTAAACATGACCTGAATTAGTGTCTTACTTTTTAAGTAAGACACTAATTCTTTTAAAAAAAATACTTTCTTCCTGCAGAGCAATAAATCAATATTCACAATGCAAAGCAACGGCCTGCTGAGGAACTACTGAAGCTTCAAGTTCCCCCACTGCGCCTCATAACGGCTTAAAGATGAAAACAATGCTGCGGTAAACAGTCATTTCTCCTGCTAGTGCTAAGCTAGTGCGTTTGCTTTGGTTGCGTTTACCCAGAATGCCCACTGTCTGCTTTTGGAGCGGTCTGTGGTCCTCTTGGTGTTCTGCACCAGAGTTCACTTTAACCGAACTCAGCCGAGGTTGGTAGGCGGACCAGTTTGATTAGCGTTCACACTTCCTCAAACGAACCGGACTTTCTAGACAAACGGACTGGAGTTGCATTATAAAAGGTGGGAATTCACTCAACATGTTCAGAATCCGGGTCTTTGTTGGAGAAACTCTGGTTACGGCAGAAACAAACCTGGAAATTCAATTATTTTATTTCAGATCTAGTTTCACAGGTTTCTAATCTGTTATTCCCATCACTGCTGCCCTCTAGTGGCCAGCCTGCATGTGGCAGCCTCTTGCAAATCACATCCATCCCCATCTCTAGTTTGCATGTTGAGTAAATTACATCCAGACTGGACAGGTCCTGCATGGTGACGAGCTGATTTCAGTTTTCATGTGAAACTGTTCAAAAGAAATCAGCTGCTAATATGAAGGCTGACATCTTGATCCTCTCACAGCAGCTGGAATAATCAATAACTCAGCGCAGACCTAATCTTTCAAATTGAACCATCAGTTTAAAGAAGTTGGCGCCACAGAAGCGGCTCGGCGGTCCCGGCGCTCCGGGTTCCTCTGAGTGGGGATGATTGGAGGAGGAGGAGGAGGAGACAGAGAGGGAGGTGCAGCAGGCAGAGGGAGGAGGAGGACGGCAGCCCAGTCTGCGCTCGGCTCAGGGAGACGAAGCCCCGCGTCCACCTGCTCCAGCTTTCAACAAGTGCAGACGAGACAAACGGAGCTTAAGAAGTGGATTTCCTCTCCAAACAAACGGCGAAACTCATCCTGCCTCGTCCCACCGGAGCTGGAAAACCAGAGGAACTCCAAACATTCCCGTCAAGAGGAGGAAGAAGCTTCAACTCGTTACGGTGAGCAACTTTAGACGATTTTCAATCATTTCAGAAACGTTTTGCTTCCTACAAATGATTCCCGAGTCTTACAACTGAATGAAGTTAAAGTCAAAGTGGTGAGATTTTAGTGTTTTACCTCCTGCAGAGTCAGAATAGGAGCTGCAGGACGCCCCGCTCCTGTTAGAAACCTTACAGTAGGAGCCGTTTGGATGAGGAGATCCTCGGCGGATGACCTCAGACTCAGCCAGGGTTCATTGTGAGAGCCGCTCCTGCAGGACAGAGCGAGTAAATTTAGTCTCTGGCTATTCTTATCTGGGAGGCGGCGGTCCTGGAGAGACGGGAGCGCTGCAGGGAGAGGAGGCGCTCGCTCCGTTCGGTCCAGCTGTGAAATCACGTAATTAGGACTCAGGCGAGGCATTACGCCCGGCCTAATTGAATGAGAGAACGCAGGTGATGACCTGCATGTAAGTCCGCCTGCTGCTTTATGAGATTTGGACGAATGGATTCATTCTCCTTAATCACATTATGCATTCTGCAAGCACTGTGGGATGCTATTAACTCTGCAGATTGAAAAAAAAACAACACAGGAGTTGAGTCTGGATTTAAATAATAACTGTTTTGTTTTCTTTCCAGAACACGACACGATGTTTGGAGTCCGGCGTTTTTCCTGGTGTTAATCTGGAGATTACAGCTTCCCACTGGAATATGTTCTGGTTGAAACATGCATCAAGAGACTGTTGGAATCAATTTTAATGGATTATCTCAAGATAAGAGTCCACAGTTCCACAAATGAGCTGCTGATTTTATCTGATGAGGGAGACCATCGGGCCGGATGATGAAGCCTTCTGCCTGACAGGACGTTGTGGAAGTCCCTGCTGAGTATGCAGGACGCTGCGAGGCCTCGGATGCTTGGCTTCGCCCTGCTGTGGGGCGCGATTCTCCTACATAACGCGTCCGTGGCGGCGTGTCCCTCCAGCTGCCACTGCATGGACAAGAACGGCTTGACGGTGGTCCAATGCATGTCCCGCAACCTGGAGAGGATCCCCCCAGACCTCCCCAGAGACACAGTCGTCCTGCTTCTGGCGGCCAACCACATCACCCACATCCCCAACCACGCCTTCAGAGAGCTGCACTACCTGCAGGAGCTGGACCTGTCCAACAACGACATCGAGACGGTGGACATGGGCGCCTTCCTGGGCGTCTCCGACAGCCTGCTGGTGCTGGACCTATCCAACAATCACATCCAGAGCGTCCCCAAGGAGGCGTTCGCCCGGCTGCGGGCCAAAATCAGCCTCTCCAACAACCCGTGGCACTGCGAGTGCACGCTGCAGGAGGTGCTGCGGGAGCTGCGGCTGGACCCGGAGACGGTCAACGAGGTGATCTGCCACACGGCGGTGCAGGAGGAGTACGCCGGCAAGCCCGTCATCCAGGTGCTGGACTCAGGGATCAACTTCTGCAACTTCCACCACAAGACGACCGACGTGGCCATGTTCGTCACCATGTTCGGCTGGTTCACCATGGTGATCGTATACGTGATCTACTACGTCAGACACAATCAGGAGGACGCCAGGAGGCACCTGGAGTACCTCAAGTCACTGCCCAGCAACTCTCAGATCAGCAAGGACTTTGACACCATCAGCACGGTTCTTTAACAGGAGACGACAGCTGAAGGAAGCGTCTAGATACGCCGCGATGGACGCAGAGTTCTGGGAAAACAGTCCTGGTGGGGTCACCACGAACCTTTTCGGGTTGGTTGAGTCTCCTGACATTTTCCACCAGTCATGATAAAGGCTCATAATCTCTGTTTGCAAACACAACATTCAAACCCACAGAGTATTTTACTTGGGTCACATTAATAATCCACTTTGATTCTTGGTGGAGGGAAAATCCAGAATCGATCTCAACCTGTGAGTTGAGGACTTTTCCCCGAGTAGCTGCAGGGTGTGAGGTTTTTAAAACAAATCAGTTGATATCAAACTGTTGTCACCTGGAGGTCCAGTAGACTCTGTTAGGAACCAGAACATCTGCTCCTCCTCCAGCTGCTGTGGTTCCGAGTCAAACCAACATGTTCCCCTCCTGGCCTGTGGGGGCGCTGCACCAAGAACCACTGAAGGAAACGACCCTAAAACCTCTGAAGAGGTCGTCTTTCTAACCTGTAAGAGCTGAACCAGCTCAGTACTTGGTGGAAGCTAATGCTACCTGTAAATTCAGCCATTTTGAGCAGTGAGCACTGCCAGGTAATATGTTGGATACCCTACAGCACTGAAACATTAGCTCAAGGAAAATATGCAGATGGCACAAGTTAGGAAAAAAAGTATTTTATTAAAGAACATAAAACTTTTTAGAAAACAACCTCCAGTCCACCTGATGGTCTGGCTGTCGACTCCAGGAACAAAAGCTCCAGGTGTCATTTCTCAGTGTGACGGCGAAAGCAGAAGCAGGGATGAGCTCAGAATCAAACTCTGCTGCAGCTGCAACTTCCCAGCAGGCGTGGAGCAGCTTTACTGTTATTATGGGATGCAACTCAGATCAACACTTTATCTGCCAGGGGCTCAAGCTGCATGAAGCAGTGCTTTAATCCAATACATTCCTTAATCTGAACAATTTATCTAATCCACTTTGCAACTATTATGTAAAAGTTCAGATTGGCTGCCAGTCTAATTTATCAAGCTGTTAGCTCATCAAGCTAGCACAGCATGGCTAACTAAGATCAGAAGGTATGAGGCAGCATTTATGCTAAAGGGTAATAATTACCGAACATATTAAAAGTTGATGTTTCTTTACATATCGAGTCAATTTTGAGTGATGTGTTTGCAAACGACACTTCATTGCACTTTATTGTTGCTTTTAAGTGAGAAACGTTTTGCAGGCGAGTGCTGATGAGGAGCAACATGTCAGGAAGATTAAATAATCTGATGACGACCTCAATGAAAATGTAAGAGCCGAAATAAATGCTGACGGTTCCTGAAAGAAGCTCAGACATTACAGCAAATGATTTGGGGAATTTATTGTGAATGAAACAGATTGTTGTGTTTTAGCTAACTCAGAAAGATGCTAATGCTTCAAAAACCAACATTTTCAATGTTTATCAGCTCTTATTCTGAAATATGACGAATAATCTCTGATTTCTAAACCAAGTTCAACCAAAATGTCTGCGTCATAACAGCTGGAGAAGAAAAGCACAAAATAAACCTTCCCATTAGTTGGGATGCATTTTTACTGAACACATTTCTGTTGATGCTGTGATGTGATTGAATCGTGGAAGTGGAGGGGAAGGCCGGAGTCTCCGGTCGCTTTGCTGCGGCTGATTTATGCCGCAGATGTCCCAAAGTCAAGGTGAAGACGATTTTACGAGCTACGCGCTAATTTATGGAGCCGCTCCAGACGCTAGCATAAAACAGCAAAGCTTGAAATAAAGCGGAGAGCTCTTAGAAACGAAGCTCCTCGTGTCCCGCTGGAGCCAACGGATCATTTACAAAAGCTAAAGTTTCCAGATTTTTTATTCTTTTTAATGCGTTTTGAAATCATTGAGATTTTTCATCGTTGGGTTTAGAGTAAATCCTAAACGTCTCAGAAACGTCTTTGCCAGGCTGGGATTTGACGTTTTAATGCTTTAATGTGTGGTAATATATACAAACGCTCTCCACAGCCTTGGACGTTTCCCAATGTATGAACCTGCTTAATTCCTGCATATCAAATATGTTGGACTTAGTGCATAAATTACAAGCAAACAGCTGCTGACCTGGACAACAGGAGGACATGATGATTCTTTTACAGCTGCCACTCTGGCCACTTTATCCGCCTAAGACTCCATTTCTTATTTTTTACTGCCAATATTCTGTGTCCTTGCAAGATTAATGTGGTTTTAGCTGCTGTTTTACTTCCATAAAGTGGAAATATATTTATTTAAATATAAATATGATTTGGAGTCTATGCAAAGGAAGGATTTATCTGTTGTAGCTGCAGAGATGAGCAGATGTTTGGATCTGAACCGTTAATTTTATCACATTGTAAAAAAAATTGATTTAGGAAAATGCCAGAAGAAAAGCTGGAAATCTAAAAAAAGTCATTCTGGTTGCTTCACCTGCTGCTCGTTTGGCTGCAGAACTTAAAATGTTCATGTTGAGTCCAGAAATGCTTCAACGGTCATTCTATGGAGGACTCATCCTGCCAAAATTACCAGGAAATATGGAAACAAATAAATGTCTTGAATAAATAATTAACAGTCCCTGAAGGATTTAAATTTGTTTCTCAATCAAAGTCACTGATTTTGTGACGTAACTTAGAAATATTTGCTATAATTTTTCCTCCACAATCGACGTATAGAAAAAAACAATCTGACGGATTGGGCACACAAACATTCATATTCTTTAATTTGTGCTACGTTCCACAGCAATCACGAAATTTAACTTGACATCAAGTAAAGCTGGTTTTATAAAGAAATGTTTAGATATTGATGACTAATTATGATTATTTATGCCCAGAAGAGAAGGGATGTTATTTCAACTTACCACAAATTATCTCTGATTTATTGATTAAACAAAATATGCAAATGAAAATGTGAATTAGTTGGAAAAAAGCCATCTGCTACACTCAGTGCTAATGCGCCAGTAGCAGAGCTAATTTTTTTTTTTTCTTAACATTGAAAACGTTTAGCGGGATTAGCTTCCACGATTAGCTACAGCAGTGGTTCCCAAACTTTTTCTTCTGCGCCCCCCCAGTGGTTTCCAAACATTTTCTGCGGCCCCTCCTCCCCCTATGGATTACAAATGACTGTCTGGTTGAAACGACGCGTGTGACGGGGGGGCATCGACTTTTTTGAAGTAAAATTAGAAGTAAATTAGAAGTAAAATAAAAAAAGATAAAATGGAAACAATATTAAAACTATAATAAATCAAATTCAGCAATAAATCAAACCACAGACGGCAGAGAACAAAATACGATACTTAGGGGCGTCAGAAAACACGCAAATTATGTCAAAATTAAATTTTTGCTCCAGGCTTGTAGTCCGTAAAGGGAAGATCTAATTTGAAATGATGTTAGCGTTGTAGCATTAGTAGCTAGTGCTACTATTTAGTATACTAATGCTAAAGGTTTAGCTCTGTAGCGTTAGCAGGTCAAATGTTTTTGATCACTGGTTCATGATCAGAGCAACTAACTTTTTAGTTAGCTGCTGCCTCTCCCCACCGGAGGGGCAGCTAATCTGGAATGAAGCTAGTTCTTTAGCATTAGCTTCTGCTAAACACCATGTTGCTTAGCGCTTTAATGCTAGCAGAACCCATGTTTTTCATTAGTGCTTCAGAGTTAGAGTTATGTAATCCATTTATATTATATCCACCACTGGGATATAATTTGAATAGAAGTTAGCGTTTTAGCATTAGCTAAAAACCATGTGCTTTAGCGCACATTAGTTGCTAATGCAAAACTAATGTTAATGATTTTCCTGGAAAGTTTTCTTTGATTGGTGGCAAACAGATTTTTATCTCAAGTCTGTCCAAAGAATTTATTTAAATTCAGATTTTTGTCTCAGATTTTGCTCCGACTTTCGTGGCTTTTCTTGAAAAATGGTTTCCTTCTTCCAAACTGTTAGACCTCCATGTCATTTTCTCTTTAGCCTGAATTGTTTGGTTATATTACTGAAATATTTCAATATTGTTGAAACTGGAAGTTAAGTTGGAAACGTTGAGTAAAAATAAAAACGGAGAAAATCAAAGCTGGTTGATGACTTGATGAATAAACTCAAACATAAATTCCAGCTCATCGTCGTTTCTGATGTTTTTGCCAGGTGGTTTTAGTGTTTCTGGGGTCGTAATCTGGGAGTTTTTGTGTCTAAGTGCCTTTCCTCTGGGTTTCTGCACCGCAGCACTGTGCACTGCAGCCGTCAGAGGCGGAAAACGTCCTGAAACGTTTCGTGTTTTTTGTGCTCTAACTGTACCTGCTGTCATGTGCCGACCTGCATAGTTGTTTAAATAAATGCAAACTAATCATTTATGATGAATCAACACTAATTTCACTTTCTGTGTCCCGTCTGTCAGTCTGTGCAGTTTAAACAGTCATGTTACATATTCTCTGTTTTTCTCTGTTAATTGGTTAAATGCTGTCTTTGATACTTTGTTATGTACGTTATAAAGTAAATTGACGTCTTTACAGACTTTGGCTGGTCTGATTATTATCTGGGGAACGAAAGGCCTCCTTTCATTCCTGTTTTCTATTTATTCCAATAATTACTTTGTTTTTATTTTTGTGGACCAGCAAAATAAAAAGTTTCTCCAACACAATTCAAAGCCTGATTTTATTTTATGTTTGTACTGATCATCGTTTCTCATTTGGAGTCCCATAAAGTACGTCAGGATTTTATTCAGCCTGATTTATGTAAATCCTTCAACAATGCTAGGCTAACACGCTAATCGCAGAGCTAACAAACATTTCCTGCAGTTAGTTTCCTCTTAATTTTTAAAAATAAATTAACAAATTTACTTTGCAATTTAAAAAATAACCAATACTATGACAACTGTAATGTTCTCGTAATATTATGACTTTATTCTGATAATTTTATGTTTTCTTAGTAATAATATTCTGTAAAAACAAGAAACATAGAAAAAATAAACATAAATATCTAAATGCATTAAGGAAAATGTAAATTATTTATTTTGTAAAACTAACATTTACATGATGGGATGTAAATAAACTTATATTTTGAGAGCAAATAAAAGCAAAATGTCTCTGAAAGACGGGTTGGGGAAACTAAATGCCAAATTAAAACATTTCAAGACGGAATCTGAAACTTAATCATTGATTTTATTGATTTTATTGATTTGTTTCACTTTGAGCTGAATGTTGGGGGATTTATTGAGGTTTTTACTGTCAAACATTCAGAGATTACATTTATATTGTGAGTTTTCTTTCCGTTTTGCCAGAAGGACTTTTTAAACATTTTCATGAAGATGAAGATCCAGTTTCAGCTGGTTCTGCTGGTTCGTGTCTGAAAAACGGGTCAGAACCAGGATGGATCCAAATGCAGGAGGTTTTCTCCATCCCTGATGCGCTTCAGCTGTAATTTCAGGTAGAAATGTAAAAATATATGCAGTTTAAAACATGAACTTGTTTTTTAAAACTCTTCGTTATTTTATCAGCCTCGCTCAGGCATCTCGCTTTTTTCCTCACTTGTTTCCACATTATGCTTCCGGCGCGACCCCAACATGACCCCAATTTGGAGACATTTTGCTCCTTTCAGGCGTTTTCTGAATGAGATTCTTTACTTTGTTTATTTTTATTGGAGGTTTTCATTTCTGCAAAATGCAGAAGAAGTTTTTATATTAGACAAGCTTTTAGTTTGAATTTTTATCGACTGTTTCTGCTCTTATCTGAGGCATTTATTGTCTCGTTTGTTAAACCTTATTATAAAATAAAGTGTTTTCTCTAAGCTGTTAAGCTGATTTTAACTTTTAAAACATGACAGAGGGACTAAAAAATGAGTTTTATGGGAATATAATGTTAAATTACCAACATAACAACCACGAGCCGTTTCTCCTGCTAGCTGCTGCTAAGCTAGTGTGTTTGTTTTGGATGCATTTACCCAGAATTCCCTGCTCTGGAATCCACTTCCTGCTTGGATGCGCTTAGTGTTCCCATTCAAACCGAACCAGAGTTCGCTCCAACCGAACCCAGACGGAGGTTTGTAGTTCGGTTGCCGTTCACACCTCACCAACCGAACCGGACTCTCTGGAGAGGCGGACCGGAGTCAACTGAAAAGGAGGAGCGTGAAAAGAGATGAATAAAAATATCCTCGGCACCTTCCAGACTTAAGTTTTTGAAAATCTTGGATTATTTTCCTTCCATCTCACATTAAACTATTGAATAGTAAATTGTTTTAATGCCGTGACGGAAACGCCGACCAGAACCCGACCTTGTAACCTGCATAGACCCAGCAGCTGATTGTATCTTCAGTGTTTGACTTTTTTCCCGTCTTTGCTGATCAGTTTTATGAATCAGGTCTTTCTGGGTCAACGGCAGGTTTGAACCTCCTAACTGGCTCTCGACTTGCTCTCTGTACATTTGTGAACATCCAGAACAAACCTGAAAGTAAAAAGCCTCACAGAGGCGTTCTGCTGGCCCAGAACCAGCCGGTCCGATCGATGAAACACTCATTACAGGGAGCGGGGCGAGCCTGCAGAACGGCCCATTCAAAGACCAGAGGTTCCAGCGTAATTACAGCCTTTGCTCTCCTCCCTGCTGCTGGATCAGGTTTCGCTTTCTGCAGCTGCTTTGCTTTTACTAATGATTCTGGCACAGAAACACGTCCGGTCAGCCGGTTCCGAGTCCAGAGAGGCGGTTTGCAGAGCAGTTTGTTTTTTTAACCACTGGTCAAATAATCCAAATTATTTGTTAATTTTTACAGTGTAACTTTACGAACGGACACAGATCTCCTGCATAAAGCAACACAGCGTCAGATTTTACATGTTTTCCTGATATATCAAGTAAAAACATGCAGCTCATCTTAAACCTCAGCCTCTCTGAGTGACGTATTCGGAGGTCAGAGGAGAAAATGTAAATCTGTCCATAAAACAAGCCTCAAATACTAATGTTGCTCCAAGTATTAATGCGCAGGACGCAGCGTAACCCCACTGAGCGCCTCCAGCATCGACCCTGGCATCGCCGCTGCTGCATGCTCAACATGATGCTGCTCAGTTCCTCCAGCAGAGCTGCAGCCAGCAGAGGTCATGACCTCCAGAGCCATTAAACATGTGGCCACGTTATCCAAAGTAACGCAGCTCTGCTGTAAGCTGCATCACCCAAAACAATCATCCTCTGTAGAAATGCTGACACACTCAACATTTAACAAAAATTGGTAAAACAGGAGAATACAATCCCATAAGGTCTTTAAGGTAGTACGTACGGAATGCCAGTAGTGCTGAAATCTGTTTTGGAATTTGGGATCAGCGCATAAAGATGGAGACAGTTCTTGAAAAAGTGTTTTAATTCTGAATGAAAACTAGAATGTAATAAATAAAATCGCCTTCATTATCCCGTCTAAGAGAAAATGTCTGTTATTTATTATTTCACCGTATTGTACTTAAACAATGGTGTAGCATAATGGTAATACGCTCGGACGTTTTCAAGACAAAGTGCCAGTTGGAATGAATATTGCAGATAATGTACCTAATAAATGTCCTGCTGTGTTTTCAGTTTTATTGTCACTTACTGTATATAGTTTGTCTTTAATACATAAATACACATTCTGGTGCATTTCTGAAACTATCGTAGGAAGCTAAGTTAGCTTCTCCTAAGCTAAGTTTACCTTAGGAGAAGCTAACTGGGCTAAAGAGAAAATCCAGATTAGCGTTTTCATGGGGAGAAGTGGTGAAAATATTTGGCCGGCTGTTTTGTGGTTAACATGACTGATTCTTGTTGAAGCTAACGCAAACAGAAACCCAGATTTGGGTGAAGTTTGATAAAAAGTTGCTGCTGTGGTTCAGGAAGTGGTGAAAGTTGTCCCATAGAGTCGGGGAACTAATTATAATGCAATTCTTTTCCACATATTGATTCCTTTCCCCGTCTACCTGAACAAAGTAATTACGTTTAACAGTAGCACTGAGGCTTTAATTCCCCGCTGAACCGCCGCCATGCTGGGGCCGAGTGAAGCCGCTGGCTAATGGCCGCTATAAGTGACAGCCCCCCTGCTGGGCCTGATCCTCTCTGTCATGAGCTTACCGCTCTGCACCTCAACGAAGGCCGTAATCATTTGTGATAAACATGTAGAGCAATGAACCTGGTTGCACGTCGCCTCGGCTTTCCAACCGGTTGCCATTTGGACCTTCTGCAAACCTCAACTTTTCTTAGAAAGGAATTAAAAATGGTCAAAAGTTTTCAGTAAAAACTTTATAACTGCAGACTCTGACAACAGGAAGTAGGCTAAAGGATCTCAAAGCAGCACAATTTCAGATGTAAAAAGGACAAAATGTGAAAGAGTTGAAAAGCTCTGAGGTTTTGGGACTCAACTTTTATCCACACAAAAATAAAATATTTACTTTTTAAAGTATTTTTACCGTGTTGTTCATTCATTTTTAAATGTCAGTTTGAACATAATTATTTTATTACCAACCAAAATAGGTAGCTTAGAAACTAAATATTTGGCTCTGAACTAAATAGTTAGGAAGCTAAATAGTTGCTATGCTAACTAAATGTTTAGCTTGTTAACATATTTGATACATGTTTTGTTTGAGGCTAAATATTTACCTAGCAAGCTAAATGTTTATCGTCAAACTAAATATTTTGATAAGAGAATATTTAACTTGCTAGCTAAATATTTAGCTTGATAAATCTTTGTTTCTAAACTAACTATGTTGTCTCCAAATACTTAGTCTGAAGCTAAATATTTAGTCTAGCTACATTCTTAGCTTACTAACTGAATACTTGTAAGCTAAATATTTAGCTTGGTAAATACATATTTAGCTTGAAACTAAATATGTTGTTTGCAACTAAATATTTAGTTTGGAGCTAAGTGTTTACTTAGCAAGCTACATATTTAGCCTCAAACTACATACCTAGATTGCTAGCTAAATATTGAACTTGCTAACTAAATATTCAAAAGCTAAATATTTAGTTTGAAACTGAAAAGTTATTGAACAACAAGTAAAAATTAATGTTTCTCCTCTTATAAAAACATAAATTTTTAAAGCTAAAGTTGTTAATTTTTGCCTGCAGATTTTATAAACGTCACCCAAAAGCTAATCCCAGATTAGCGGCTAGCATATCCATATCTGTCTTGGCGTTGTGATCACAAACCTGCATTCTCCAAAAGGTGGCTGGGAAAACCAAACTCCTGCTTTGTAGTTGGTAATAATCAGTTAATTCAAAGATTCGATCAGCAGCTGCTGCTTTCACAAAGCAGACAAGCTTAGAAGGGAAAGTGAGGACTTTCTCTTTTTTGCACTACGATATACCGGCATGCTAAATCTGTACATATCCACAAAGAGACGCTCGTTCATCAAATATTCACAGATTATTCATTCAACACTTATAACTTCCTCCACAGAAGCAAACGGAGTCCAAAGTTGAAAGGCGGAGGTTTTCCCCGGCGGTAAAAGACGTGACTGTTCACAGTTTGAGGCGGTTTGTGTCTCGCTGTGACCCCGGCTCGCCCAGGTTTGGGCAGCCGGCGCCGTTTGGAGGGCGTTGGTAGCAGGTGGCGAGGCCGCTGCCAAGAAAGGTCGCAGTTTGATTTCCTGAAATGGTGAACGTGTCCAGGCGCATCATCACGTCCTTGAACATGGCGACAAGCGACCGCATGTCAAAATCTGTCCAGTGTCACAGATCATCAAGTCCTGGATGGTTTCAGACACTCAGACTCACAAAAGCCACGATTCATGATTTAAAAACGGTGGAATGACGGTGCAAGAGAAATGATTTCCTAAAGCATGAATTATAAGTTTATAAGTGCATGTATTCTAAGAAATGTTGCATCTGTTGTTGAAATTTGGTCTGAAATTACATTTGATTTTTGTTGTTGCAGCTAATTCTTTGTCTCAGATCTAAAGCATGCTCATGTAAATAAAGCATTAAACATAGTCTGGATTATTGTAATCTGCATTATTAAACATAATCTGGCTTTAATGGTTAAAATATTAGCTTACCCAGTAGTGGTAACACTTCCGCTAACCCGCTAGTAGCAGGGCTAGCTTTTGAGGTAATTTTTCGTTTAGCATGTTAGCATTTAGCTTCTGCTAACTTCATGATTTAGTGCTTTTGTGTTTTTCTTTCAATTGTAATTGATAGAATTGTTTTATTTTTACCTGCTAACTGCATCATCAGCTAGCAGTGAGCACACTTCTGCTAACGCGCTAGTAACAGAGCGAGTTTTTAACTTGATTTTAGTACGTTAACTTTTTAAAACATTAAGCACATACAACTTCCTTTAACTTAATTTTCATTTAATGCTTCAGTATTTTTATCACTAAGAAAAAGTGTAGCACACTTCAGTATTTTCTTTTTCAGGCTGATCATCTTTTTCTAGATTTTTTTGTGACTTTCAGCAATAAATAAGTAAACAACTTTAATATATTGCAATAAAAACACCATACAAGCTAAACTAGAAAAATATGAAAACATTAATACACAGACTACATATAAACAGAAAATGTGTGCAAAAAAATGTCTCACTTGGATGTTTTGCAGTTTTCTGTTCCATACAAACTTTCAGCCCCTATTACACTGCAAAAACAAAATATCTTTGCAGTTTTGTATTTTTGTAAATCAATAATTTAACATTGAAGGACAAAGTTCTAGTTGGTTTTGAGAAAAGTTATAAAGTCCCAAATTAAATGACATTTTCCATCAATATTAAATAATTATGGACTAAAGCTCCTGAAAAGTCAATTTTAAAGTAGTTTTTTCTTATTTTAAGTATATAAAGATATTTTCACTAAAAACTAGACAAAAATACTTGGTAATATTTTCAGTTTTTGCAGAATAAACTTTCACCTCAGTTAGCCGCCTGCTGCAGCTAACAGCTAGCATCCTTTCCACCTCTGCGGGTCCATTGATTGATTATCCCAGTTGATCAGGACTGATGGCCTGGCACGCGGCTGCAACGCGTTCATATTCAACCAGCTGCATGAAAGGTATTGATTGGTGAGTGGAAAGTTTTCCCCAAGATAAATAATTTTCTAGCGCTGCCTCCAGCCCTCCGGCTCCAGCAGTCACTCCCTCCCTTCTGTGGAGATTAATAGCTGTCTGATAAGTGCCTGTGAACGTTTTCCATACATGACTTCAGATTTTGGAGGGCACGGCTTTTAAATCAATACGGAGTTTCAATAACATGATGTCAGGAGCTGACAGGCAGCGTGAAGCAGTAAATCAGGCTTTCAGTGGAGGAGGTGACCCGCTGCAGAGCAACGGCTGCTTAATGGATTTTATAAAACAGGGACATTCAGACGAGGAGATGGGCGCAGGGGGAGAACAAAGCGCAAGACGCAGCAACTCGCAGGCGCTCATCACGCCGCCAGGTCGGACCCAGGAGCTTATCCTGGCCGAACAGAACACGCTTCACATTATACAACCATCTACATGGAAGAAACATGGACCAACATTCACCTTCATTTGTCTGGACTTTGACTAGGACATTCAAAAAACTTCATTTTAGGATTTTTTTGTCTTACCTAATTATTTAAATGTGCTTGACTGAAAGCTTTTTAAATTTCTGCTGCCAGAAACAGAAACACTTTACAAAATGTAAACTTTACATTTTGTAAAATTACACTGTAAAACATTAACTGCAACAATTTGGTTTATTTAATCTGACATAAGAAAAAAAAAACGGTTTATATTTCACTGCTGCGTTTTCACGTTAGTCATTTAAAAAGGTCACAGTTTCAAACTAAAAATTTTAACTTATTTTACCAAATATTTAGCTCCAAACTAAATAATTGGGTATTTAGTTGGTACCAAATGTTTACTAAATATCAAATTGGTAAAGATTTAGCTCTAAACTAAATATTTGGCTCCAAATTAAATATTTAGCCAGTAAAATATTTAATTTTCCAACTTAGTTTATTCACTAAATATTTAGTTAGTAAACTAAATATTAATATTTGTTTCTCATTTAATCTTTTTCATGTCTGAATGAAACGTTTTGTTTTTGAAATCTGCCTACTTCATGCTGTCAGAAAGCTTCTATTTAAGGAACTTCTGAACAGATGTTAAGGTATCTCTGTCCCTCCTGCATGTTTTCCTTCCACTCAACTTTCTGTCATGTTTGAATACAACTCTGTGAATGAATAAAAATCTGTATGTATATATGGCTTTTACACTGTAAAAATATAAGTTCAGTCCATTTATTCAGTCCATCTACACTGAATTAAGTAGCTCAACTACATATAAACATGTCTACAATAATTTAATTTTCTGAGTTGGATCAGAACATTTTGTAACAAACTGAACTAAAACCCATTAAAATGAGTTTAAATTCAAATCTGGCCCAATAAAACACCCTGATCCTCACCAGTATGACGACACAGAGCTGCTTCCAGTACATTTAATCTGTAATCCTGTGACAGATTACAAACAAATCAATAAACATTTAAACGCTCTTCAAAAATATCACTTAAAAACCTAATTTTTCAGCTTTTGTTGGAGATCAGTTTAATAAAAACTTGTTTTCTTTCTGAGTGTTTGATACTTCGTTGAAACGGTTCGTTCGTTCAGCAGGAAGTGGCAGCCGGCCGCCGTTCCTGCTCCTTCCTGTTATTATTTCTGTGGCTGACATCGCAGCGTCTCACTCATGACACCCGGTTCTTCTTCTGCTCTGAATTATGCATCTGAGTCCAAGCAGCCCAAGGCCATGATGGGCTGGCGTCAGATTGAACCACCGCTGTGACCAACACGATGTCAGCGATGTCGGGATTTATGAGGCCGGACAAGATGGTGGAGATGAGAAATATCATCATCCTCGGTTATTACCTCCTTCCAGTGTAGGTGGTTTCATTCAGCATGAATCTGTGTTTCGTCTGGTTCATGAAGTGTTTTCCTTCAATATTTACTTATTTTAGGAAATACTGAAGTTCCACTGCAGATTATTTCACTTACTGAACAAAATTAAACACATTTTTCATCAAAAATAAGGAACTTCTGACCAAAAGCTCCCATTTCTTGCTGAAAAGTTGCTTGCAAATTAATTGTGCCTTATTTCAAGTGAACCAAGTATTTGTACTAAAAACTAGACAAAAATACGTTTTGCTCATTTCTGTTTTGTTCTTTAAAATATCTGAATTTTGTTTCTGTCTGATTAAATCGTTATTTACTCAGACGTGATGATTACACGGTAAATAATTACCTATGTTGACATTTAGGACTATAATTAATTATAAGGTCATTGTATTTAGTGGAAGCTAAAGCTGCTAAACACAATGTTGCTCTTATTCTTCACTTCAGAATAAGAGCATGAATGTCTAAAGACTTGAAGAATCCTTAACAGGAAACTTCAACACAGACGTTCAACTTCATTCAACTGAAACTTTACAAAACATCCAAGTAAATTACAGCCTTATGATAAATTAATTCAGGGGAAATGAAATCCTCCAAACTTTTCCAAAGTTAGCAGAAGCGCTAAACAAAGAGTTAGCAGCTAAGCTATCAGCAGATTCATGACCCGTTGGCATATGAAGTAGCAGATTAGTACTAAAGTTTTGCTTCAGTTGGTTGTTTTCTATTTCTCTTCTTTTTTCCCCCAAATTACTTTCAGTGTATTTTTATTCAAAGGAAACTTCATTTGAAAGGTTTTGGCCTGTTTAATGAATTGAAAATCTGTTTAAATCCGTCTCCATCTTGGCGTCGCCTGATGCCGTTTGAGCGTTTTAACACGGATCCCAGCAATGTTCCACATCTTAATGAAATCAACCGTCAGACTGCGGCGCCCCCTGGAGGACCGGAGGCCTCTGCTGTTCACCAGTTCATCCCAGCACACACACAGCAGATTTCACAGATTTAATCACATTTAGGAAAAAACAAATGGATCAACTTCTGTCTGTGCAGCTCGTATAAAACAATCTGATCTGGAAAGACGTTCGTTTCAGACAGAACGGATTCTGTTTCAAGTCTTTGCAGATCTCAATGACGTCTGCATGCAAATAAACAGAATTTCTCACATAAACCAAACATGAGTGGAAATATGGTGACTTTTAAAAGTTTTAGCTCCACTACAGTGTTTCACTGCGCTGTTGTCCTTGTCCCGGGACACAGCAGGGTCGATTTATTGACCAAAACACATCAGCCTGAACTCACACAGGAGGCTTTCTGCCTTCTTCTTTCTCAATTAATCAAACTTTACAGTTTTACTGCAGCCAGGTGTAACAATGAGCTGCTAACAGACAATAAAAACCAGAGAACAGACAGAGAGAGTCTCTGTGTGTGTGTGTGTGTGTGTGTGTGTGTGTGTGTGTGTGTGTGTGTGTGGCGACTAGGTAAACTGGTAATGAAGAGACCAGCACAGAAAAAGGCCCAATATATATAATTTGACAAGTCAATTGATTTAAAAATATACATACCAACCAGATAAATCAATCATTTATTTTCCCCCAAACAGGCATGATCTTTTAAACTTGAGCAAATCTTATTTGACAGATGAAAACGTCTCCATGCTTGTTGTTCAAAGAAACTCCTCCTGGTTGTTTCCAGACCAGGTTAGTGCAGCGAAACGCTGGTGTTAAACTTCGCTCTGTAACTGCAGGTCGCCTCCACCTGCCCCTCTGAGTCGGCGCCAACGTTCCCTGGGATTAATGGGTTTTAAGGTTAGAAAGCGTGAAGCCGTTTGGACAGACGGACAGCCATCCTGAAGAGTGTGGCTCATTTAGCGAAGCAATAAAATATGAAACTCCCTGAAAATAACTTCAGCCGTAACCCCCAACATGGAAACAAAAGGACTAATGATCAGACTGCGCTCCACGATCACATCTCCGCTTTGGAAACGAGTCAATCTGCTGCAGCGTCTGCATCCCACCAGACTGAATAATTTGTTTTGAAAGGAGAATGAAAAGTTAAAAAAAGCCCAAAACTTAATGATTTTGGACTGAAAACATTTGATCATCTTTCATGTGAGGCGGACAATCAGACAACTGCTGATAAAAAGAAATGCGGTAAATATAGTTTATAGTTTATATTTTGATGCTTACAGAAAATCAAAACTCAAATCAGAAAATTATATCAGACTGCTACAGAAGAGAGGAGTATCTAATGGAAAGTTAAGTGGAAGGAAAATGTAGACAAACAGATAAAGTGTTAGGAGGAAAGGAAGCTTCAAGCCTCACTCATCGTTTTAGCAGTTCCTGAATTTATGCCCCAATAATTGGAAAAAGTTTGACTCCGTTTCATTTTAATTTGTTTCAATTAATATTCAACAAGCTAAACGGAGAATCCACATCATCTCATCACATCAACCAGATAAATACATTTAACTTTTTCTCCGCAGTGTCAAAAACCACCAGATCTGGCTCCAATAACGTCACATAAACAATTAAATTAAAGGATTTCACTTAAATCACAACAACTTCCTGCTCATCAAATGATGCTGCACTGGAAACTGGAGTTACAAACACTTTAGACAAAGTTTTGAAATCAGGGAACATTCATCCAATAAGAAACTGGTTCAGAGCAGTTCAACTGATACTCGGATGGAAAGATTTTTAAACGATTGATTTAGCTAAAACTGTTAGCGTGGTAACAAAACGCACCTCTGTTGGTCCAGAGAGTCCAGAAATGATTGATTTCTGTGGAACAGACTGGATCTGATTTTATCCAATAGCTAACATTAGTAAAGTGCTAGCTTAGTGGAAATTACATGCGCCGTAAACATCACCAGTCTTCTCTGTCACCAATAAAACATCTTAACAGCCGAAACACTGAATTTCTTTAAAGAGTAAAACCCAACCTGGTTATTGATGCTTTTAAATCATAAATGAAACATTGACCAACACTGTGATGTGTGAGATCTTTACAGGTTTTCTCAATTGTTGCCTTTGTGTTATGATGTAAAGGGCTTTGAACTGCCTTGCTGCTGAAATACAGATTAAATTTTATGTAATACTTTCCCTTTGTTTTCTGCAGCTGTCAGCCAGATTGTCTGACATTAGCAAAAATAAATTCTTAAAATGAAAACTGACATGTTTAGTTTTTGCAGCACTTGCAGTGAGAAACAAACGGTGTTTTTTCTGATGTCCTCTTAGCCTCAGTAAATGACCAGCAGCCTTTTGTTTTCGCTCCATTTGGAGGCTCTAATAAACGCGGCTACATTCAGGAGAAACCTCCAATCAGACGTCGGGTTGCGCGCGTCTCCCCTCCGTGATGGAAAACTGGGACAAAAGGCCCGTTTGCCGCCGTATCTGTCTCCATTGTGCGCCGCAGTCGGACGGCTTAATGCGACCTCATGTCGGCTGCGTGAAAACACATTTCAGTGACAGCATGTTGGTTCATTCAGCAGGCTAATTAAAGCGTCTGATAGGGTTGTTCATCGGTTTGGAACGGAGAGAGAAACCTGCAGCTGACCCGTTTCTCTGCCCCATTTGGCACCGCCGCTCTGAAATGACTGGAGCGGAGATATTTATGTCAGACCCGAGCTGCTCAGGTGTTCCCTCAACGACAGCAGGAGGAAACTCAGGACTGACCCTCAGCATCAAGAAACGTCTGACTCACGTCCCTGATGACGTCCTAAGACGGAGAACACGGCCTTTCTGAGAAAAATTTAAACATTTATGAGAATAAACTCAGTATTATGGCAATATTATTTCAACTTTCTGATAATTTTATTCTTGTAATACACAGTTCCCACAAGTCTGAACCGGACGTTATCCACGCCATCTTGGTAGGCAAGCGCAGCGTAAAGCACAGCAGACCCATGGCTCCCAGACCAACAACAGGAAAATGTGTGGACTCCCTTAACCAACATGCAAGGAGAAGATTTATTAACAAGATGGCTGCTGTCAGGATCGACCCGTAGGAGGACAAGCTGCCTCCGATCTGAACAGGAAGAGTTCGTACAACATGGAGCAGCTTCATACGAAAAACGTAACGGATTCCTAAAGTACGTACAAACTGTGTGAACTCTTTTCTGAGATTTTTGTTTTTAAAATACAAAATTCAAAAATAAGCCTTTTTTTGTAACTTTATTGAACCCTGATGAGGAACCGCACAGCATTAGCTTTAGCTGCCAGTTAGCTAAGCTAGGCTGGTGGAATCAACCGACTCTCGCACTCTTTGGTCGCCTAGCAACAACCTGCTGGGTACCTGCGCAGCAGCAGTTTACGGTTTTAACTTCTTAAAATAATAAAACAAACAGTTTGGAGTGAAAACAGTGGATGAAACAGGAAATGTCATGTCACCAGTGTGGCAGTATTTTAGATATTCCAGAAAACTAATCAATAATTATCAATAGATTGATATGAAACATCGTGATGCGTTTTGCCAGAGTAGAAATATTCATGAACTCACCAAATTTTTTGTTTTAATACTTAATAACTTAGATAAATCAAGTGGGTTTTGACATAAAAACTAGTAAAAAGAAATAAAATAATTTTTAAGAAGCCTTCCTGAGTGAAGATGGAGGCATCATCAGCCTCGTTTCCTCTCACCATGAACATCTGATGGTTCCTACAAATATCAGCCATGACCCCCTGCTGTGTCTTCAGCGCTAAGAGTCAGATTTTTCCTCCATTGTGAACTTGGAGGAGAGAGCGAACGCGGGAACTTTCAGGATGTTATTGTTGCCATGGAAAAGCCTCTTTACTTATAATACAGTGGAAAAAGATGATCCATTTCTAAAATAAATAAATGTGAGCTTTGCGTTCACAAAGCATTCTGGGAAAAAAGTCAAACATTTCTGTTGGGAAAGTGGAGGGAAACTCGAAGTGTGCGCCGTGGAGAAACACACAGGAAAGACGCTGGTCGTGGTTCCTGAATGTTGGAGCTATAAACGGTCCGATCTGAAAGAGGAATTATTTATAGCGACGCTGCGGCTTGCAGCCTCTTCCCGTTATCCGACGGCCCGATCAAACCAGTACACGACAGCCAGGCCCTCACTTCAGAACCACCATTATTCCCCCCAGCCCTTTTCACCGGATACAAACCAGATTAGGGATCTAAGAAGTTTTTTTAAAGTAATTTTAAAAACCATAAAGTTGCTTTCATGGATAAAATTGATGCGGTGAGGCAGAACTGCAGCCATGCTGGGGAGATAAGGGCGAGGATGAGGAGTAGGAAGAGGAAGCACCGATAACTCCCCGACACTAATGCTCAGCACAGAGCCACTGAAACACTTTGAATTAATAAATCTATGAAATACACAATAAAAGTCTTTCAAATTCATCCAAAATGAAATCAAGTTAGCACTCAACCGTAATTAAATGTTAAAGACTGATCTGAACCAACTACAGGAAATAAAGAGTTTTTGGACTTTACAAGCCACCGTACTCAAGCTTTACAGTAAAGATTAGCCTTTTGTAAAGTTACTCAGTCAAAATGAACAATAATCCATGTTGTCATAACAGGAAAAACAAGGGTTAATTTTTCAAAGTCAGTTCCACCATGTTTCAAACTAAATATTTAGTAACAAGCTAAATATTCAGCTAGCTGTGAGCTAGCTAGCTCATGTACATAGTCAGTTGAATAAAGTTAAACATCTGTTAAAGTTTTGGGTCTCGGGTAATTAGACTTTTACAATTCATGATCTTATTTTTTAGTCTGAAAGCTGTTTACACAGCAGTTCCACTTTAGCATTAGCTTCTGCTAAACAGCATGTTGGTGTAGTGCTTTAGCATTAACGTCCAACAAATGCCATGATGGGGTAGCATTTAGCGTTAGCTTGCGCTAAAAACCATGTTGGTGTAGCATTTAGCATTATCTTGTGCTAAATAGCATGTTGGTGTAGCATTTAGCGTTAGCTTGCGCTGAATAGCATGTTGTGTAGCATTTAGCGTTAGCTTGCGTTAAATAGCATGTTGGTGTAGCATTTAGAGTTAGCTTGCGTTAAATAGCATGTTAGTGTAGCATTTAGAGTTAGCTTGCGCTAAATAGCATGTTGGTGTAGCATTTAGCATTAGCTTGTGCTAAATAGCATGTTGGTGTAGCATTTAGCACTAGCTTGCGCTAAACAGCATGTTGTGTAGCATTTAGCATTAGCTTGCGTTAAATAGCATGTTGGTGTAGTATTTAGCGTTAGCTTGCGTTAAATAGCATGTTGGTGTAGCATTTAGCATTAGCTTGTGCTAAATAGCATGCTGTGTAGCAT
>NW_015113325.1:244637-254502 GCF_001443285.1 Poecilia latipinna | reverse complement strand
GTGTAGTATTTAGCGTTAGCTTGCGTTAAATAGCATGTTGGTGTAGTATTTAGCGTTAGCTTGCGTTAAATAGCATGTTGGTGTAGTATTTAGCGTTAGCTTGCGTTAAATAGCATGTTGGTGTAGAGCTTTTCCACCTTGTCTGCTTGATGTTTTGATGAATTTATTCATCAAAACATCAAATGTTAAACATCGAGTCTTTAACATTCACAGAATGTCACCATGTTTGATAATGAAAACTTCAAACAGTCGCTGATCAAACAGACTTTCGGTCTTCACAAGGACATTTTCACACAACTCTTTCAAAGCAGACACCAAAATGTTTTTAATTTTGCCTGTGAGTTTATGTACATGGCTGAGGAAACATGGACGAGTTGAACTCTATGACTTTCAGGTCCAGTTGGGGTTTATGGGGTTTTATGTCTTTTTTCAGTAATTGGAGACGCATGAGGACCAAAACAATTGATTATATGTCAAATATATTTCACTTTGATTCTTAAATCTTGATAACTCTCATCAGGCAGAACTTTTATTCCCAGGATTCCCCGATTGATTCTTGAGCTCTGTTTACCTGAACCTAACCTGTAAACAAAACTCGTTGGATTTTCTCGTTATCAGATAAACACTTTATAGTTCTGGGATGTAATAAACGTGGATTGAAAAGTAATTTACTCGTTCATGCAGCCCCTGCACATTATAAAAATTAATTTCCATGACAAGTCATTAGGTGTTTGACCCAGATCCAGCTCTGATTGGCTCCTGGAGCCTCCTTCACCAGCTGATCAGGTGATGTGCTCAAATCGGATCATCCTTTTTCATGCTGCTCAGCGTCCTGGAAGGAAATGCTGAAAGGGAATTTAGAGCAGGTTCCTATTTTAGAAAGGAGGCTAATAGAAACAGGCTTTTAAGAAGATGCTGAGCTACCGACCCGACATAAAAGCTTCAGCAGTGCAGAACTGCGCCAAGTATTCGCACCCCTCACCCCGTTCCGAGCTTTACTGGGAAACAAAGTTCTGCAGAACTGTAAATAATAAGTGGCTTCTATTGTAAAGTGACACAGCAAAAAATTTACAGCAATAATTTGGGTTATTTATTTACCTGTCAAGAGAAAAAGGAGCTGGGTTAGTTTTTAAAGTCATATTTTTACCGCATCGTTCATTCATTTATGAAACGTCAGTTTAAAGCTAAATACTTAGTTTGGCTATGTATTAAGTTAGTGAATTAAATATTTCGTTAGGTAGCCAAATACTTGGCATCAAGCTAAATGTCTAGCTAGCGAGCTAAATAGTTTGAAGCTAAATGTTTATTTTACAAACAATACATTTCATTAGCAAGTTCAATATTTTTTACACCAAACATATTTAGTTATTAAGCTAAATATTTAGTTATTAAGCTAAATATTTAGTTATTAAGCTAAATGGAGCCAACTATTTTCTTTCAAACTAAATGTGTGGTTAGCTAGCACATTATCAGAAGCTAATGCAACATTAAAGCAAATTGGAAGATAATGAATGGATGTTAAAGTGACTTTAAAGCATCTTTAAGTGTTTATAACAAACCATTCGAATGTTCGAGAAAATGTTTTGACCCAGCAGACAATCTACCCATGATGCATTGCAGCATATAAAACACGGCGACGGCCACGTGACTATTTATAACAGCTAAACTCCTTCAGTACTGCTTGCTGTGACGTTTTTAGACATGAAATAAATGTTTTATTCAGACAGTCTAGTTATAACTACTGATTTGGAGTTTACAGTCTAAACTAGCTTTCTGAGACTAAACCCGTTTAGTTCTGTTTGTTTCAGCTGGAAGCCATCAAACCGGCTCTCAGACGTGAACATTAATGGCTTCATCAATCATTTGGTGAAGGAATAACGTCTTTCAGACAAAGGTCACCTTTACATTAATGATTTTGTTCAGGAATGCATGAAAAATATTTGGACACCATTTCCCACGTTTTTAAACATTTCTGTTGGTGTAGTTCTGCTGAAGATGCAGATTCATGCCCTGAATACAGTAGAAGAGGAAAGAGAGTCTGCTTTAAAAGTTACCGACTCCCTGCGGTGGGTTTAGACGCGCTGCGTTGACAATCGTTCATAAATCTCGGCCGAGTTAAAATGCAGCCGCGCCGTTGGCGGGAAAGCTGAAGGATAATGGAAAAACTCTGAGGAAGTGACAGCAACATGTACAGTTTCAGAAAGATTAATGGGAGAAACACAGAAACCAGCTTTGTGTTAATATTATTCCCAGCATGAAAAACAATACAGTTTCCCAGGTAAGCTGTGATTTCACCTAAAGGCTCCACTGCCAACTTCCCTCCAGTCATAAAGCCTCCATTTAGCTGAAAGCAGCTCCTCACTGTGCGAATCGCTGCATGAAGAACAATACAATGTTTAATTAAAACTCAATCAGTGGCGTTTCACCTGTAACCACTGAGACGCTTTTATGAATCTGTAACCTGAGCGCAGAGCGACCGATCTGCAGAGGAGCCACAGAACCAGAACCAGAACCAGAACCACAGATCCAAAGAACCAGACGGGCTTCATCATCTTCTCTGCAAACTCCAGTCGGGTTTGAACGTCTTCCTCTTGAGATCGGATCAGACGGTTTGATGACATCAGCGGCGCGGATTAGATTGATTGATTCCTCAGAATAATGATTAAAATTATTAATCTGAGTTAATGTGGGAGTGAACGTGTTGCTGCGGATCGGTTCTGCGGACAGACGTGTCGATTTGGACTGACGGACAAAACAGGAGGACGGATTGAGCTCAAATATTAAACTTCTTTCATCACAATATCCTCTTGATTATAAGAAAATGTAAAACGATATTTTATGTTAATCACATTAAATTGTATTTTATTCCCACAGGGTTTTATGGATCTTTTAATTGTCAAACTTTTTATTTCTTCCTTGCTACACAAGCTTGATTAAATTCACAAGCAGCCACTGAGAAACAAGCACCAAAAATAACATTTAAATTAATTATTTTATATATTTTTTATTTTAAAAAAAAGTTTTAAAAATAAAAGTGCTGATAAAAAAAAAACTAAGGGATTTTTTTTGTTGCTTTTTTTTCTCTCGCCTTGCTGTTGACACCAATTGGACCAGAAACTCCAAAATCAGGAAGTGGACTACAGCACAAGGCATTCTGGGTAAATGCAACCAAAACAAACGTGCTAGCCTAGCGCTAACAGGAGAAATGACTCGACTCAAAAGAAATCCTCCAGCCGCTAAAATCTGAAGCAACTCCATTTTGTAAAGACGTTGCACTCAGTTTCTTTTTCATGCCGTTTCCTTCAGTGGTTCCTGCTGCGGCGCCCCCACAGGTGAGGAGGGGAACTAGTTTTTAAAGGGTTTGGATGGCTTGAAACCGTGAAAATGAAAGAAATGTTGCAGTTTTGGACCTGAATCGAACTGAGTTTACCGGACTATCACGTCTTAAACATCCTCAATACAGACTCTGATTGAAGTAGGAATTTATTTAAAACCTGTTGTGAATTTTGTAGGAAATTGTGCAAAAAGTACTGAAACCTTGAACAGGTGAACAGTTGGATTCAAAGTTTTAGAGACGGTCACCCAACAGACGAATTTTTCCCCAACGTGATTTTTATCAAACTGAAAGTTGGATTTTTCTTAACGTATTTATTTTTAGATGTCAGAATGAGCTGCACTTTTACTTTCTCCTGTTTTCCACTTTTTAAAACCATTTTTCCTCCTTTCTCATCTCATCTAATCCAACAGGTGTCAGTACTTCCTGCGTTTCCTCCTCGCTGACATTTTTCTGTCAAGAAGCTTCTTGTTATCCCTAAATAAATTGAATAAAAGTATTGACTGAAATGAAGCCCCAAAAAGCTTTCAGAGGCCGCATTAGGAGGAGTGAGTTGTGCTGTAATGGCGTTTTACCTGATGTAACATCCTGTAACGTCTCCATGCAGGAACTCGGTGAGGGTTCTGGACTCGTACCGCCCTCTGCGTCCGGGCCGCCCTCGTTAACCTCCCGTCTCTGCAGGCCGCCTGTCGCCGCCGGTCCAGCTGGGTTATTTAGAAACGATTCCCAGCTGCAGACGTCCAGTTTTAGGCCAAAGTCGTCATGAGCCGCCTGCTGCCGTTTTCGATGTGACCTGCAGGCGATTACAGAAAAACCATCAGGCTGTTACATGGACTTTTACTCATCCTGACCATTAGAAAGGAAAAACTAAGTAGACCCCTTTATCTGCTCAGCTCGCTTTAAATCAATGCTTTTCAGTAACATTAAAGTCTGGACTTTGACTAGGCCATTGTAACCCTTATACTTCATTTTCATCCATTCTGTTGTGCATCTGCTGCCGAGTTCTGTTGACCAGTTTAGACCAACTAACAACTAAATGTTTAGTTTGAAAATTAAATATTTATCTAAATATTTTATGAAATGAAACATTTAGCTTCAAGCTAAATATAGTTCTAAGATATTTAGTTAAACTAAATAGTAAGCTAACCAAATCATTTGAAGCTCAATATTTAACTTGCTATTTAAATATTTATAAAGCTAAATATGTATTGAGTGAGCTAACCATTTAGATTAAATGAAATTATAGCTCCGTGCTAATTATTTTGTTAGCTTATTAGCTAAATATTTAGCTAACTGAGAATATAGCACTGAGCTATATTCAGCTGGAAAGTGACCCTAAATATTTAGCTAACCAACTAAATATGTATATCTAGTTTGAAACTGAGGCATTTATGAATGGATGAACTCTTTTGAAAGGCTAAATAATCCAAATTACAGCAGTTAGTTGTTGACTGTGTAGCTTAATGGCGCCCCCTGCTGTTGAACATCATTCCACAGATCTTGATTCTTCATTCAGGTTCAGGTTGTTGTTTCTAAAGCAAAATGCTGTTTGTGAACACTTACTTTAAAGGTAAGGAAAGTTTGGTAAACGTTTTCAAAGTTAGCAAAAATGCTACATTAGCATTAGCAAATTAGCCTTAGCGTGGCTATCCCTGCCATTGGCGTTAGATTTAAATAACTTTACGTACTGGTAAAGACCAGGTAAGTTTTATTATGTCCAAATAGCCAAATCTCTACATTACAAAAAGAAGGTTTTGTAAAATCCTGGGTTTAATGCTGAACTGGTTTTTCATAAATCTTATTTATCTGAATGCCAGGATTTAGCCAGCTCTCATTTCTCCAGCAGCGTTTTCTTCATACATTTATAACTCAGCAGGAAATAAATTATTAATTTAACACTTGCGGTTCTGTTTAATCCAATCCCAAATGCACCTTTCAATAAAATCTCACTGATAAAATCAATCATAAATCTTAATAATCTTTATGCTGACTTTTTTCCAGCAGCTTTCAGCCAGAGCCAGCTCTCATTTCTCAGGCAGTTAATTTCACACAAATGATTATGAATGGGGAATTATTCCCAAACTAATAGATTTGTCCAGAAAATAAATGGAACGAAACCATTTATTTGTTTTATTAAGAGGAGCGGTGCAGCTCTGCAGCACCCTGTGCCTCAAAACAAGGATTAATAAAAGGAAAATAAGTTGGGGATGGAGCACAGAGGCAGCGGCACAGATTTCCGGAGTAAAAAGCCGGCAGATTTCCAAAATACTCCCCTCGGATGCAGCTATTTATGTGGAGAAATGAAGCATCACTGTATCTAATTTGTGGCAAATTGATCCTGGAGACTCGGCTGTCATCCCATCCTCCTCCTTGTGTGTTTAGACTGCGATTTATTCTTCGTCTGAGGGGAATAGAGCTGGGAGGACAAATGTGTCATCTCGCTGCCTCTCTGAGGCCCCCATGTCACACAGGAGCTGTGATGATGAAACAGCCTGCCGCTGGCATCAGAACCTGCTCTCAGCAACAACCACGTCCAACACGGCGCAAATAAGTTAAATAATGATGTTTAAGGAGAAGTGAGTGAAAAGAACAAGTAGCTGAGAATTTGAGTCAAACTGTTGAGATTTCTGATTACACACAATCATGAATCTAACATGTAAAAAATTGATAAAAAATTATGTTTAATTGATCATTTATTAAAAGGGGTGAAAGAATATGGAATTGAGCTGTTGTGCCAAGCTTCACCACAGGGTGGCGGTGCTTCCCATGAGGCAGTTTGGTTAATTTTTATCTCCTGCTTCCTGTGCTCACAGATACACGAAGAACAGCAGAGTTTTCCTTTTATTTTTGTTTAATGTCAGCTTATTAACGTCCACTGATCACACAAATGTGATTTATATCAATGTAATATACAACATGCTACTGCAGTAACCAGTTTTATGTACACTACGCTTTCAGGGCGAAATAACCGTTCTATTGTGTTAGCATTTTAGCGCTAGCATGCTAGCTAACCCGCTAGCTTAGCAGCGAACTGCTAACTGTTGGCGGTCATTGTGCCGGTGTTACATCGACCCACTTTTCCCAACAGCTACAGAGGCAAAAAACTTTAAATTTCAATCAGAAATGAACACATCCAATGAGTAAAAATGCGTTTATCATGTTGAAAGTTCTTGAACGCAACAGCTCGTTTGTGGCAACGGCATTATTAAACTTGGGTCTAAAATAAAAATGTGAAAAGAAGCTGTGTAGTACTAAACCTCGTTTACTGTAAAGCTAATATATAAAACAGGACTCGGAACTTCTACCTGAGGAACAGGAGCGGAACAGCACCATGTGTTTATTTTAGTCTCTTTATAAACCAAAATGGGAATTAACAAGCGATACACGGCGCAATCAATCCCGACTGCTACTCAAACTGGAGGCAATAAAAGGATTAAGATTAATGATTTTTAAATTACAAGTCATTAAGGGGTCATCCAGTGGGTTATTCAGTCAATAATACCTACAAACAGTCTAATTTACTCCACTGCTGCTGCTGAGAGATGGAGGAAAACAGACCGTCTTCCCACCTTCACCCTGAAAATAAAATTGCTTCACCATCTTTATGTAAACAGTATTCAGAGCAGAGGCTGGCTCAGGCTTTATTTTAGATACCTGTAGAGACAATATGAGCCTGGGAAGAAAAGAATCCACACAAAAATGTGGAAATCTAGCAGAGTTTGGAGGAAAACAGGAAATGTGTGTGAAGCTGTTGTGTGAATTCAGAGTTCAGCATTTATCTGGCCAACAGTCCCAGTGGGGCCGGTCGCCTTTGGCGCATTGAAAGTGGACCTGAATTATTACTTATTAAAATATGTAAGTATAAAGAGAAAAATTAAAAGTGGCCTGCGGCTGAATGTTAATGTTTAATGGAGAACAAACCCAGAGAAGTCTGCAGAAATGTCTTTATTTCCAGTTTGTCCCATATCCAAGCTGCAGGTCCTCCGGGTCGGACCCTCGGGTCGGTTCTGGTACCACAGTTCAGCCTGATAAAAGGCTGGGTTGCTTTTCCTCAACTGGCTGTCGCATTCCCCCCTCTAGTGGCCAAAACTAGACGGTTCAACAGCCATGTATAAATAAACGTTTTGTTTAAATAATAACTTTATATAAATATTTCCATGCGACATGTTTCTGGATGGAATAAAAGAAAAACTATTAACCTGTGACATGTAATAGTTGGTAAAGTTAAATTAAAAAGGCAAATATATGGTGAGAATGAAAACATTTACATTAGCATAACATATTTGTTTAATTTTAAATGGAAAAAATAAAAAAGGCTTTGTATTAATAATGATAGTACAATATAATACATAGGCATTTTTTCTTATTTTATATCACTTAACAGCAACAACATATAAAAGGAAATTACTGCTATAATTAGCACTGCATAAGCATCAACGTAGCACAGCCATGTCTGGTTTAATTTGATTCCAAATGACAATAATGAACAAACATGTTTAATTAATTAGTATTTCTATTAATGATATACAGTTATCACAATAATGATTTTTATTTACTTAATTATAAATATACAATATAATCAGCAAAGTATATAAAATAAATTACTGTTAAAATTAGTGATGTATAGTAATTACTACAGCTTTGCCATCTTGTGTAATTTAGCCTCAAATGTGAAAATCATCACTGTTTATATCTGTTCAAAATAATTAAAAGTATTTATGTTAATGATAATACATTATGATTATATTTTATATAAATAAAGTATATCAACATGTATATTAATGTAAATGACAAAATTACTGGTATTAATATTATCAGCTATATGAAAGCAATATTTTTATGTAAGAGACATGCACAATTTTTATTTAATCATTCTTTAATTTCCTACTTTAGCTGTTGCCCAATTCTAATGTAATCTGTATAAATAGATCTTATTTTTATTATTTTTTATATTTATATCATTAGTACTAAACATTATGAAGTTGTCTGGCATTTCTGTAACATTTCTTGTTTCTTGTATTTATTTGTCTTATTAGGAATTCAACACAATAAAAAAATCATTTAAACGTGAAGCCGGTGGGCGGGGTGAAGGGTCGAGTGGGCGGAGCTTGCAGCTCAGTGTGGTTTGGGTTGTAGTGGGTGAAGCAGTGGATATTTCCCAGCCAGTGGATGAAGCCTGAGCCGTGGGTTTGGTCATGAGTGGGCTGTGGCAGTGGGTTCTCTGTGCGCTGGCTGTGAGTGGGACGGCGGGGACAAACGGAGAGTTGACGGGGACAGAAGGACGCCTTCTGCATGCTGATGAGACAAACTTCACAAAGCAGGACTTCAGGAAACAACAGCAGCAGCAGCAAGGCCTGCCAGGTTTGGAGCAAGAACTGCTTACAAATTTAAACATGTTGCACATTTTACAGCTCAATTATTTCCAGTTTAGATCAAATAAGTTTTGATGTTTTAATAATTTCAATTAATTTTGTGCCATCGACATTAAAACTACATATTTGTATCAGATTACGTCTAAAATATCCTCCTTTGTTTGAGGATTTACTCACAAATCTACTAATCTGTTCATGAGTAAGAAGTGATGGAAAAGAGCCTCTATGGCAAGCAGTTTTATCATAAAATAGGCTGTAATTTTCATAGAAACTCTTCAAACTCAACCGGTCCTTTAGATCAACATTTCTGATATCTCAAATATGAGGAAAACATTGTGGATGTCTGGAACTGAATTCTTTTCAGGTGAATTTAGAGTGTTTTCTCATCTAATATTCTGGTAGACTGTTTAATTTGGGATCAAACTTTCCAAATCAAATCATCATCTGCTCCACCTCCAGCTGCTGTGGTTCTCTTTCTCTCTGCTCCGAGTCAAAACAACGTGTTCCCCTCCTGGCCTGTAGGGGCGCTGCAACAAGAACCACTGAAGGAAACCACATAAGAACCTATGAAGACACTGAGAGCAACTTCCTTCTTCATGAAATGGAAACTAACGTGGAGAAGGATCACATTTTAGCTGTTGGAGGGTTTCTCTTTGGCTGAAACCACAAGCCATTTCAACCGCTAGTGCTAGGCTAATGCTAGTGTAACAGTTATGGGCTAGGCAGCTAACTGCGATGTCAGAAACCGGTTCTTTGAGGAGCCTGAAGTGTGAATGAAAACACAAGGAAACTGTTTTAGTTAGTGTTTCGTGCCAATGTATTGAATTTTTTATTTTTTTTGGTAACAGGGAAAAACATAAGGGGAAAAAACAAACAAAACAATTACAAATACACAGTGAGAGACAATTCAAACTAAATGCAAAGATCATAGAGATCTTTTCCTTTAGCTCGCCATCCTTTGGTTCAGAAGAGGATCTGATCCATCATATAAAAAAACCCGACCTTAAAGCAGGGAGTGGGGCGCACCCAACAGCGATCAGCTGTGACAGCCCAGGTACAACGGCAACTGTTCTAACAAAACAATGCTCCAATGAGCAATCAAGCAGAACTGGATGCTAAACAGATACTGCCATGCTATGAACAAAACTCACCAAGAGTG
>NW_015113325.1:238481-241990 GCF_001443285.1 Poecilia latipinna | reverse complement strand
TTAGGTATGTTATCAATGTACAAACATACAAATACAATGCAATTATTAAATATCTAATAATTAAACATTTCATTTAGGTTAAATTAACCATAATTTAAATAAGAATAATAATTTCAAACTAATCAATTAAGGTTAAACTTGAAAAGTTGAAATCAAAGTTAACTTCCAAAATATCAAAGAAAATAAATTAACTCAAATACTCAAGCAGTGTGAGGAAAAGAAATTAAATAAATATACTGCGCAATATCAAATTAAAATGTAAATGTAGCTACATCCTATTTTATACGTTTCATTTCGAAAGTGCCAAAACATGCACAATACCAGCAGTTTAGTTACCTTAAAGCAGGGAGTGGGGCGCACCCAACAGCGATCAGCTGTGACAGCCCAGGTACAACGGCAACTGTTCTAACAAAACAATGCTCCAATGAGCAATCAAGCAGAACTGGATGCTAAACAGATACTGCCATGCTATGAACAAAACTCACCAAGAGTGCAAATCAGTAGTTTCAGAGATTTGGGTTGAATTTTCAGGGTAAAATTATCAGCAGGACGCCAACAGCCAGCCACAATCACAGTGAACAGGTGATGTTGTTTAACCTGGCTGGAGGCGGGGCTTTAAATAAGTCGAGGAGTTTGGGGAAAACAGGAAGTGGGCCCGCAAAAATAAAAGTCTTAATTGACTAACTGCGGGTTACACTAGTGTTTGTTTTGGTTGCATTTACCCAAAATTTCCTGCTCTGTCGTCCATTTCCTGCTTTTGGTCCGCGTGGCGTTCACATATGCATTCGAACCGCACCAGACTTCACTTCAACCCAACCGAAACAGACCAGAGTTCGATTTTTTTACCAGAGGTTGGCCCTTGACATGAACCTTTAACAGTAGTTGGGTAAATTTTAATTCAGCCTGAGAAAAACCATCATATTTCATGTTATGCTTGATTAACAGGCAGGTATAAACAGGCCTCATCTACTTTAGGCACTCTGGGGAAAAAAAAAAAAAAAACCTTAAATCCCTTTTATTCCCGTTTTGAAAGTTTACAGTTTGGAAAATACATCCGAAATTCCCAATTGTAACATCCAAAAGAGCGTTTGTAGAAACGAATGCATTGAGCTTTGAAAAAACACAATGTCTGAAGTTCAGTTTAACTATATGCTACAACTGCTTGCCGTAGACCTCATGAGTAATGGTTTCTCCATCTGTTTGTTTGCTCCATCAGGCTGTTATGCTGATCATTTACAGTGCGATTCGAGTTCTTCAGCATTTAAAGATGCTAAAACCTGAACACCTTAAATTCCTGCAGACCAAATGTTCACCAGGCAGATTTACCATCTTGTTTGGTTTCTGTTTATTATTTACAGGAGTGAAAGCAATCCGTCCTGAACTTCTCCTACCAGGATTTTTTTTACAGCAGCGGAGCTGAAAGAGGGATTTGTGACCCTTCTTGCCTATCATGAGTAATTCATGCTGATGTAGGAGTGCATCGCCCTGCACCATCACATGATCCGCTCTGGATCGCTTGGACGTGAAGCCAAGCGTGCTGTTATCTCCGGCACAAACAGCGCCGCACTCCTCCGGCCCGGCTGCTGCTTCGCTTGGCGCTGCCAACTCAAAGCTCAGGGGAGGAAAGGAGAGTCCAGTTCGTGTTTCTGAGAGATTAATGACCGAAATGTAAAAATACACACAGCATCGGGTGATTCTCGTGTTCAACGAGCTGAGAAACACAGCGGAGTCAAAGTGTTCGTCTCCTTCCATGTTTGTCACACTTCAGTGTTTCAGAGCATCAAACCCATTTAGATTTGAGTCAAAGATAAATAATTACAAAATGCAGTTTTTAAATGAACGTTTTGATTAAAGGACAGATGAATCCAAACCTACGTGGCTCAGTGGAAGTGAGTTAAAACAACTTCCTCCAGCCTGTACTTGATCAGGTTCAATTTAAATGAACGTTTGGCTTTTAAGTTATTTTAACAGTTATTAGAAAAAAATCAGTAGCAGCTTAAATGTCCAACCAGCCCACTGGGAAAGTCCTGACTGGCCTTTTAATGGGACATTTCCCGGTGGGGAAATTATTATTATTATTATTGTTAATAATAACAATAATAAATAATAATGTTTAAGAATTATTATTATAATAATTCTTAAACATTGAACATTTAAATTCAAACCTGATGAAGTATTTGGTCTAGTTTACCCGTTACGACAGCGAACTCCTCCAGCTAAAGGGTTGTTTTCAGATTTAACTCTTAACTAAACTTTGACTACATGCTCTTTAATTAGTACAGATGTTCCCTCACACAAAGTCTTGAACAGATTGTGAAACTGAAATCTTGGACTTCACAAAAAGTGCTCTGAACATTTGATTTGTATGGAAGACATTTGAAATTAAATTTAATTAAATTATAACTTTGATCTGAGAGATCAAAAGTCGTAATTCTGAGAAAAAAGTTGGAATTATGAAAAAAATCCTTTGAACAGTTATTGCCTGCATACAGCCGACAGGTTGATCTGTATGTATATTTCTATAACTGTGGGTGTATATTTCTATTTTTAAAATTACAATTTATAAACTTTTCATTTTCCCCTTCTCCACTGTCCACGGAGATTATTGATCAGGCTCCATAAAAACAATATTTCTGTTGATCTTTTTTAATTCCTTAATAATAAGCACCTTCATTTAAAACTGAATTTTATGTTGACTTGTATTGAGTTTAATTTAAATCGGTTTGATGTTCTGAAACACTGCAGAGTAACAAACATGCAATAATAAAATAATCCCGTTAAGGGAGCCGTCGTTTCTCATCCGTCAGCTGAAACAATGGCCTCGTCCCAGAAACACGAGCCGGGCGACATCAGAGATAATTCCCCGCCGGACCATCTGTCTGATCTGCTGGTGGTCGCAGCGAATCGACTGGTCAACGCGTTTCTGTTCCCTCCTGCATCTTCATTTTCAATCATCTCTGATACAAATGACAGATATCAACCTACTTTCAGCCACATCTTAGTCAAACATGATATTTCATCTTCTACAGTCGCTTCATCTCGCAGCTCAACTTGCCAAATGGAGGGATTATAGTAATCTGGCACCAAAAACAGTCCGTCTCAGATTTGGTGACCTGCCTCTTCTGTTGCGTTTGGTCACCGACGCAGGAAAACGCTTCAAAGAGACGTTTCCTCTCCCAGAACCGCCGTCCGTCCATCTGCAGTGGTGTTAGCATCTCTGCCAAATAGGCCTGTCACGATAACAAATTTTGCTGAGCGATTGTCTAAAAAATTATTGAGATAAACGATAATATTGTTTCAAGACCAGTTGACACTGATTTAATGGAAATGACTAATGATGCATGTAATTTCCTGGCATAGATAGATGCACTTTATTTTCATAAGAACACATAACACTGGAACTAATAAACTAACAAAATAACCAAAAACCATTAACAAAAAAACGTACTTGAATAAAAACTAAACAACATAAAGCCAAAGTGAAAATAAATACTGCATTCAACCAAAAG
>NW_015113325.1:218667-235221 GCF_001443285.1 Poecilia latipinna | reverse complement strand
TTGGCCCCCTTTTTCTCTTTATGACAATCTTAGATCTTGGCAGTTCTAAGATTGTCGCTGGTGATTTCGTAACCGATCATCCTGCAGTGCATGGTATGTTACGGCGGATCGTCGTGGCCGCTCTGATCTAAATCAGGGTTTTCCCCGACTGGGAGCTTAACGCTGAATGTGACAGGTAGCCAATCAGAAAGCCGGATTCTCCTCCTGCTTTCTGAGGGGAAATTATGGAGGGGAATCCCAAACAGCTGACACTGTGCAACCCAAAGTCCAGCAGACATCGGAGATGATATGTGGAAACATTAATATTTATTCAACATTTCGTGCAAAGAATATAGAAATGACAAGGAGAGGAGTTGGAGCCAAATTGCTACCGCAGTTGATAAACCCGGTAAGTTTTCAGCTGTTCTTCGTTAACGTGACATAAAAAGGTTATAATGATTTTCATTCAGTCAGGACTTTACGCTGAATCTAGCCACATGCATCACAGGTAGATTCTGGTAAAGCATTCAGTGTCATCATCAGAAAGAAAAAAAAGGCAGGAAGAGACAATAAAGCTGATAATTAAAATGAGGTCGATAGGTTTAATTTATCGTGCGATTAATTGATTTATCGTTTATCGCGACAGGCCTACAAATGAACTGGCTCGTTTCTCACCGACACTGAAAACAGACGCGGCTACAAGCTACCGCTAACTGCTGGGGTAACGATCGGGTCGAGTTTGGCCTGAAAGCTGATATGAAGCGTCGTGGTTATGTCTGTAAACCTGTTGGCAAATCTTCCAGCAGCAGGATTAGGAGGAACTCTGATGTCTGTGATGCGACGGCGCCTCAGATTGCTGCTGTAAGCGAGCTTTAGCGCTTCATTAAGGATGAAAAATGGCTTCTTTGTGTCAAATTGCTGTGAAATTTGCAGGTTGCTTCAAAGAAACGTCTTTAAACTTCAAATCCCCTTTTAGCAGAAAAGGATGAGCTGCTTGCAGACCAGGAGACAGAAATGTCTTTCTGAGAGACGGGGAGTAATTACATGTTCAACTCTTATGATAAAAACGGGTTTTATACGCCATCAGACTAACTGCTCCTAAAAATCAGCTAAAACATTGTTTTTTGGTCGTTACGCACTGCAAACATAACGCAAAAACCTGAAACGCATACAAAAAGGGAAATGCAGCAGAAACAATAAAGGTTTTAACTACAGACAACAGAAGCAAAAGCCTACAGGCAGCAAATGTAAATCGCTGCAACCGTAAATAAAATACAAAATAAGAGCAAGGGGGAAAAATGCAGCAATAAGCTTTAAAAAAAAAAAAAAAAAAAAACGCTAGTATAATAGCTGCAAACTCGATCAACACAGAAGTTCTCCAGACCACTAGGGGGAGTCGTGTGGCTACCATTTTAAAGATCTTAATAAAAATACACCACATTTGTTCGATTTCATAAATGTGTGGGGTTGGCTGACCTTCGAACTTTCACCAGTATCTTCAGAGTAAAAGCAGCACAAACGTTTGGCGCCAGTTTCATCTGATTTCAGTCTGGTGAAAGTGGCTGGAGGTTATCTGGAAAAGTGACGTTCTGTTTTCTCTCGGCTCCTCCAACAGGCAGCAGCTTCGTCCTGCGGGTTCAGGTGAGCGACATGCTGACCGGGCGGCCGCTCAGCAAGGCGGCGGTGGAGCTTTTCGTCAACCACACCCTGCGCAGCGCAGCTTTCAGCGGCGGCGCCGGCGACGCCCGGCTCCACGTGCCGTTCCACGCTGGGCTTCCCGTCGCCGTGGCAACCAGCAAGCAGGGCTTCATTTCCGCTCTGCTGCTGTGGGAAACCAGCAGGAAACCCAGTGAGTCAAACCAAGTCCAGGGGTGTTCAAGGTGCGGTTCGGGGGCCATTTGTGGCCCCTGGATTAGTTCTGAGTGCCACAAATGTGTGTAACTTTTTAGGATGAGATTTCCCATGACAAGTTTAAATCTTCTTAAACATAAAATGTCACAACAAAACTAATTCTTTATTTTTATTTTTTATCTCATAAGTTGTGTGACAAACTTCTGGAGTTTTTATTCAGACTTGGTCATGCAAAGTCATATTGGCCAAATGTGGCAAAATTTGTTTTGTAAAATTTATATTTTCATTGCTGTGAATAAACTAAAAACATTTTATATACATAAAAAAATGACCCAAAAAAGTTAAATCAGTGTAGCACATGTTTTATTTGTTGTTTTGCAGGTAAAATTAAAATAATTTACCTTAAAAAAGGTTAAATTATTTTTTTAAATTGTGGTGAGAAAAAATAAAAGATTTGGTTCCTGAAAACTTTGACTTCAGTATTTTGGACAAAAAAAAGTTTGGAGATCATTTTAATGAATTAAATGAAACCATTTCTAATTATAACTATAAAATAAGTTATTTTTAACTCTGTGGAATTTTTATCCCCATTTTGGAGATATTTTTACATTTTTTTAATTTAACAGTTAAAGACAATTTAATTTCTAGTGTGTAAAAGTCAAACAAAACTTAATTTTGTTTTGTTTTTAAAAACAAAACGTATTTCCCTCCCAGTCACTTTCTCCTGTAACGTCCACATCCGCCCTGTGCCTTTTACTCAAATCAAACTTTGATTTTCAATAATTTATTACAATTGGCCAATGAAGTATTTTAAAATGGTTACCTAAAAGTTATGTTTATTGCTCAGAATTAACCAAATTGTTTGTTTTTTTTAATAAAGACATTTATTTTAATGATGAAATCCTGAAAATCCTTTTGTACATTTTAGATCTGCAACAATTTACACATTTCCCTCTCCAACAAAACAAAATTAAAATTATTTTTTCATTTAAAATACTGTGAAAATATGCATTTCCTTTTTACAAGTGATGAAAAGTTTAGAAATCCCTGGTCTAGTCCAAGTCCTAAACTAATTATGCAACAGCTCAGTAGATTTTAAACTCTCAGCTGTGATGAATGTTACATAAACTCATCATCAGAAAGGGAACAAAACAGCGGCGCCATCTAGTGGAGAAACACTAAAACATGAAATATTAACCACTGGAAAACTCAAAGCTACAAAATATGCAAAGAAACAAACTTTTACCATGTTTTTTATTCGCTATTCAGTAAAACGTTGCCTCATAACATCTCATTTCAGTTGGCCATGAGTTCTGTGGTGGAAAATATTATGACTTTAATAAATAATTTTTCACTATAGTTACCTCCTGATTTTAAGAAGACATGTACAATTTTACATTAATCACATCAAATGTAATATTTTTAACTGTCCTGGTTTTCTGCATGCTGAAAGGTTTTCTCGTCAAACTTTTCCGTTTTTTGCCCCCTAGGCTAACTTTAAGAATTTGACTGGCAGCCAATCAGAAAACAAAAGATAACATTAAAGTAAAATTTTACTATATTTTATTTAAGAATTATTTTAAAAAGTCCTCTTTCACTCCCTCCGCCTGTTGAGGCCCTGCAGCGCCCCCTGCAGGCTCCAGTGTTGAGTTCTGTCTGGCCTGTGTTTCTTCATTCCCGCAGTCTTTTCGTCGGTGACTCTGTCCCTGCTGGCTCTGACCCGAGGGAACGTCTGGCTGTTCGACGACTCGGTTCTGATCACCAGCAGAACTGCAGGTGGTGGAAATGTTTCTTTTGCTTCCCAGTGAAGTAAAAACATGAAAACTGGGCAGAAATGTGAAAATCTTTCCTGTTGAAGCTGCAGTGTCTCAGGCCACAGTGAGATTTCCTCAGCGGCTCCTGAACCTGACGCTCGGCGGGAATCTGACCGCCATCAGATCGTACCTGACGGTTCCTCGGCTGACCTCAGACCAGGGCGACTCGCTGAACACGCTGGGCATCGTGAGCAGCAAGTCAGGTACCGACTTCATCCCTACGCCACACTGAGCAGGTGTTACAGCTCAGAAAGGGAATTTAACACTTTAAGCACCTAAACTAAGCCAACAGTTTCATGCAGATAAAGTTTCATGTCTGACATATTTGTGTAAATTCATATAATTCTGCAATATTTGACCTGAAATTGTCTCAGTGCTGCCCTCTTTGGGTTGAATGGTGGCTACTGCAGTTGAATTTTTCTATTGGTTCTAATGGTACAGCTCAGTGTCTCTTGGCTCCGCCCACTTTGGTGGTATTTTTCTGTGATTTCACAACAAGCCAAGTTCTATTTAAAGCAGATGAATAACCCAGTAATTTAGTTTTAAAATAGTTTTCCATATGTTGGTTATCAACTTGGTTGTAATTTGTGCTTTAGCTTTACACAAATGCCATGTTGATATATTATTAGCTTATATTATTATTATTGTTATATAATGTTTAAGATTACCATTTTAGTCTTAGTGTAGCTAACTTTTTAGGGGCAATCATAGATATAAAAGAACAAAAGAGTAAATCTACACTAATAAAACAACAAAAACGCAGAAATTTTCAGCTTAATTTTTTTAGAAATAACTTGGAAATTTCTGAGCTCCACAAATCAAATATTTGCTTTTTGTAACTCAGGAAATCTCCAAAAGTGAAAAATTTTACTATAAGCCATTTTCTAGAAAATGTGAAAATAATCTAAAGTTTTTTTTCTCAAGTTTTTTTCATTTTGGAGCTCAGAATTTGGAGATGAATCTGAAATTTTTTGATGAAAATGTGCTTCATTTTTCCATCTACAGTGACCGTCGTAAACCAAACCCCCTAATTCTGTTGAATAAATGAATTGCGTTCTGACTGGCGTCGTCGTAGGAATCCGTCGTCCTGACTTCAGTTTGATGTTCACAGGATTTGTGAGCGTGGAGCTGAACCCGGTGGCGGCCGTCAGTGTGCAGCTTTTCTCCGGAGACGTGGAGCTGGACGTCAGCGGCCCGATCCAGATCAGCCTCAACGTTCCTGAGAGCCGAGGGCTCCAGGAGTCCGACGTTGTTCCAGCCTGGTTCTTCAGCAGAACTGCTGGTCAGTCCCGATAGGTCAGCCCTCCACCGGACCAGCTGCATGCTAACTGGTTTCATGGTGATTCATTTCGCCGCAGGTGGATGGATGAGGAACGGACTGGGAAAGATGACGCTGGTGGATGGGAAACTGATGTGGACTTTCACCGCTCCTCACCTGGGATACTGGATCGCAGCACCTTTGACCTCCAGCAGAGGCAGGTTTTCACTTCAGATGCGTTTGAGTCCCGTCAAAAGAACAGAGCAAGAAAAGACTAAGGCTATAAACTTGGGGTGCATTCACACCAGCCCCGTTTGGTCCGCTTTAGTCCAACTCTAAACGTCGGATCGGTTGAAGTGAACTCTTCAGCGGTTTGAATGCATATGTGAACGCCAAGCGAACTAAAATCTGGAGTAATATGGAGTATATTGGCAGAAAATATTTCTCACCATAAGGGTTTTCAAGCTGCACTTCATCTGGTCCCTCATCTAGGACCCGTTCTCCATAAAAAGAAAGGGGGAAAAAAGGGTCTAAAAGCAAAATTATATTGATTTGAAGCTTTTATATGAACTGGGATAAAACTAGCTTAAGGATTTGTAATAAAAAGTATTCTGTGTAGTATTTGACTTGTTTTATTAACTTTTTATTGCCTTTAGGTTTCTTTGGACTTCAGACTCTAGTTGACTTCGTCTCGCAACATTGGTTTTTCCTGGTGGTTCTGGTTGGAGGAACGCTCGTCATCATCGTCTGCCTTCTGTTTGGACTTTTATGTTACTGCAGGTAAAAACTTTTACTTTAGTTTAATGCTCTCATCCTAAACACCACCACAGTTTTAGATTATTTATTGAAAGAAACTGATTTGGAAACATTTTCTTTTGCCTGATTTTGTTACCCATTTGAATTATTGTCATTTTGGTCCTAAAAATACCAAAATTTCCACTAAACTTCATATTTTGGTCCCTCTCATGATGTAATTCTTAGATATTAAATGATAATTTGATCAGTTGCTCAGTACTTAAGTGGACTTTTACCAAATAGCTTTTTTACTTGAGTAAAAAGTTTTTTATTTACTTTTACTTGACCAAAAAGTAAGCACTACTCTAGAGTAGTGCTACTCTAGAGTATAATCTTTGGGTTTTTTACCCGCCTGTTTATCATAATAAATTGTAATTTCGGTTTTAATGACATTAAGGATGAACTCAGACTTTCGGACTGCAGTAATCAGTTTCTGTGCGTTTTGTTTTCAGGAGGAATTTCAGTGAGATTAAACCGAGGCAGACGGCAGCAGTGGTGAGAAAAGACCAAACCACTTCCACAGACGATGAGGAATCTGAAACATCTGGACAGAACCAGAACCAGGGCAATGGGTTCTGTGTTCCAGCGAAGAGCAGTGATGTGATCGCCAACCCCGGCGCTGTGGTGGTTTCGTTGGACGGTAACGAGTTGGGCCTCATTGGTGCGACTTCGGAACAAACCCAAACTCCAGACGGTCTGTTCTTCTACAACCAACCCGTGGCGATCCTTCCCGCTCCGGCGGTTTTCCACCTGGAGGAGCATCCGGCCCAATCCGACTGGAGCCGGTCCGCCACGCTGCCGCGAGCCTCAAACGGAGCCGCCGCCGCCGCCACTGAGCCGCAGAGGAAAGAAAGCTTCACCCAGACTCTCCAAACCGAGGAGCAGCTCCGGACCGCTGACGGATCAGAACCAGCATCCAGGACGGCCTTCGGCCTGCCGGAGTCGGCGTCGGTACCGGGAACGCTGAACAAACTCGCAGGAAGCAGACACTCAGTCCACGCCGTCACAGGTTTGTCTAAAGTGGCGTCGCCCCAGGCGCCGCGGGCCTGGTTCGTCTCGCTGGAGGGGAAACCGGCCGCGGAGATCCGGTACGCCGGGTCGGAGCAGCAGAGACGACGGCGGACCATGGAGAGTCGAGAAACCAGTTTGGACTCCGGAGTGGATCTGAGCGAACTGAATCAGACGACGGGGAGGAGAGTGACTCTGGAGAGAAACGCTACGTTCATTAAAAACCCGACGAATAAAAACACTCAGCAGTGAAAACTGGATCCAATCAGGAGCTGCTGCAAGAAGACGGAGTCACAGTTATGAGAATAAAGTCGTAATGAGATTTGTCATTATGTGAACATGTGCAAGAATAAAGAAAATAGCAGGAGAGTGAAGCTGAAGTATGAGGAGAATAAAGTTCTAATAACTATTTTTGTACGAAATAATTTCTAGCATCTTTGGCTTTGCAGTATTACTACTCTTGTAACATTGTGACTGTGCTCATCATTACGACTTTATTCTTGTGTCCTTTCTACTCTGTTCTCAAACAACCATTCTTGAATTTACTATTCTCATGTCATTTTGAATTTATAATACGAGGTTTCTCGTGATTTGACTATTCCTGTAATTTATTTTTAATAGTTCTAATATTTGTAACTGACTTCAGAGGTTCAGTTTACAGACTCTAGGTTCAGATGGGGCAGATTACACCTTTAAATCGCCTTAAAGCCCCAAAACACTTCACATCCATTAGTTCTCCATTCACAAAAATCAGAGTAACTTTTTATTTTTGAATAAGTTTGATGCAAATGTCTACCATCTACTATACCGTCTGCACTAGTGAAAATAAAAAGGGATTCACTTTAAACCTTTGTGTCTGTTCATGTCTGTACGTATTGGTCTCAGTATAAAATGTTCGTATTTCTCACCAAAGTATTTATTTTGGGTTTAGTTTGTAAGAAAGTATGAAGTTTTGTTTTATTATTTAAAATATAAGTCACTTTTACAGGTCATCTACTTCTTTTAGTAGTTTCTATTTTTCTTTTTTAAAAGTACCAACAACAGAAAAATGGGTTCTAGAAAAACTACTTGTACAAAATGAACGGGTACCACACAGATATTCTAAAAGCAAGATGGTGGAAAAACAACGGTACCTTTGTGGCCTCACACCTGCAGATTGAGCGTCTCTCCGTGAAATGGCGGCGTGCAGAAAATCAAAAATGAAATCAAATGACGCTGCCGCGTCGTTTCCCATGCCAAAATTGTTGTTCACATTTAAATTCAACTTAAAATTGTTAATACTGAATTAACACAACACAGTACTGATGAGCATTGATGTTAATTTCTCAAATATTAAATAAAGTGTTAATTATGCATTTGGAGTCATTCCAGTGCCTAAATAATTGTCATGTAAATATTGACTTAGTAGTACTCAATAATATTCTATATTATTTAGTTATGAGTCATTTCTGAGCCAAAAACACACTTGCATAATTGTGGATATACGTATTAATATATCTAAGTATAAAACCTTATTTTAACCCAAAAACATCAGGTCAGTTTTAAGATGTGTCAGTATAAACATCTTAGAAATCTCAAATCACTTCAGTGACATGATGATGTTTACTATGCCTCTGAATTATTTTTACAGTGTATATTCTCTGTACAGGTTTTTATCTGCACAGCTGGTTTCCCAGCTTTCTATTGAAGCGTCAAACCTTGTCATCAAACTTCAACAAGTAGGCCTGTCAGTTCAGTTGTGTTCTTTTGAAAATAAAATGTATGCATCTATGGCAGGAAATAGCATGCATTATTACGTCATTTCCATTAAATCAGTGTCAGAAGGTCTTCAAACAATATTATCGTTTATCGCAATAATTTTTAGACAATTAATCGCTCAGCAAAATGTGTTATCGTGACAGGCCTATCAACAAGCTTCTTGCATCAGATCATAACAACACAAGCGTCATGAAAACTCAAAGGATGAGGATTTTCACCTCACCAGAATCCTTCTGAGCTAGTTTAGCATAACAAATCAGCAGCTAATCTAAAACCAGCAGCCATTTAACACAACAAACTTAAAACTAACCAAACAAGCAGCCATTTTACATAAATCAGCAGCTAATTGAAACCAAACCAGCAGCCACTTAGCGAAAGCCAAAGCGTTTGGCGTCCATCAGCAGCGTTAGCATCCCAGCAGCTCCTACCTTGTCCGACGTCTTCTCGGTCCGGGATTTGTTTCATTCACCTTTGGATGATGAATCCAACAGATTCCCGCTTGATTGAAGTGACTCTCCATTTCCTCAAATCCACCTCCATCTGATGCTAACTCCTGGCGCCGTTTCTCCTTCGCAGGTGTTTCAGCCGTAGCTAACCAACATGGCCGCCGACACGCTGAGGTCGGGCCGTTCCTCGAAAAAACATCCGCAGAATAGCAAAACAACGCCTTTTATAACCTTATCAACAAATTAGAATAATCTGTCCGAAATATAATCTACCGAAAAGTCCTCGCAGCGAGCTCAAACTGTGATGTTCAAAGAAAAACTAAGCGCCCTATTCTCTCTGCTATGATATCCGACCAGGTGCCTAATTGCCCACATTGAGTTGACCTGCGCACTAACAACCAAACAAATAAAAGTTTACCACTTTTCTAACCTCCAAAGAACAACAGACTTAATTTAATTTATGGATCCTCCAATTTAATTGAGTTTAAAGGCCCTATTTATTAATTTGTTACTTCATTTAAATGTTTTTATTCATATTGTTTAGCATATTTATGAATAATAATAATAATAATAATAATAATAATAATAATAATAATAATAATAATAATGCATGGTTTATTTACTGTTTTATGTGTCATACACATTTACTTACATAGATGGGGTTATTTAATTTTCACTTTAATACATGTCTGTTCTATTTATATGTATATTTTTTATTTACTAACTTTTTATAGTTTTAGACCATGCAGTTAATTATTTTTGATATTTTATTTATATACTATTGCATAGTTTTTGTTTTGTTTTCATTTTTTATGTTTACAAGCTTTTATTTATATATGTGAGATTCTTTATTTTTCCCTTTTTTAGTTTTTTTATTAGGATGCTTTTATTAATTTAATTATGCATTTTATGTATTTATTATTTACCAAATTTTATTATTGTTGTGAATTTATTTATTAATTAAATTTTTTGCTTTAAAGGCTTTTACTTATGTAGATGAGATTATTTGTTTTTATATTTTTTAGATGCTTTCATTGATTTACTTAAAACTCATATTTTTTGTAATAATCTAATAAAATTTAGTTATTGCTTATCTATCAATAACCAGTATCTCCTTATGAAATTCCTCTCCACCTTGCTGCCGGTGAAGATGACGTCATTTGCTTGTTACGCAGCTCGCGCTCATGTTGTTTGTGCGCGTGAAGCCACGTTACCGGATCAGGTTACCGTTCAACCCAAACAGGAAGAAGCACTATTTCCTTTCTGAGAAACAGAAACTTCCTCTCTTCTTCAGACCGTTTCTACCGCATTTCCTTCTGAAAAGGTAACTAAACTAATGTTGTTGATGCTCAAACCGCTTATATTTGCTCTAATCGGGGGGAAAGTTCTCAGATGAGTTGAATTCATGAAAAACTGCAGGTTTTATTTCAAAAGAGGTTAAATATCAGCTCAGCCGTTCAGCTTTGATCTGTGCAGGAGAATGAAAAACAGAAAAATACAGAAATATAAACTGTTAGAAGGTTTAAGTAAAAAATAACAAAGATGGAAAAACTTTTTTCCTTTTCAGAAGTTTTTAAATGAACACTGCAAAACAAGAATAGTTCATTCAAATGAAATAAAATGCTCCCATCTAATTGAAAGAAGTTAATTTATGATGTTTGTTTAACTGGACAACTTAAACTTGATCATGTACTTGGATGAATTTAATTCATTTACTAATTAGAGCAATTTATTTAAGTTGAATCTGCTTTGCTCTTCTTCTGGTGAAGGCGGAGTGTTGCCCGCTGCCCTCTGGCGCCCCCTGCAGGACATGGAGCGACTGCAGTCCCAGCAGGACAAACTGAGCCAGTGGCTTTCAGCAGATTCCGGTCACATCCTCGATGAGTGCGGAGACATTTTAAGTGTAAATGAACTTAAAAAGATAACAGGGCAGCCGAAGGAAGAGCAGATGAGCCTCCTGCTGAAACTGATCATTAGTAAAGGAGCAGACGCCTGTGAGGCGTTCACCGACATCCTGAGGAGGAACCAGGGACAGTACCATCAGCTGCAGCAGTTCTTCAGATCCTCCTCTGATGGTCGGGAGACGTCTCATCAGATTTAGCATTTAAACTTTATCTAGAGCCATAAATAAACGGGAATCTTATCAAATAAGAGGAAGATGATTGGACGATTATTAAAGCCGTGACTGAGTGACTCTTGAATCGGATCACAGATTTCTGATTTATTATTTCGTGTTTGCAGATTCGGCTGTTACATCGATATTTGCTGATGAAAACAGTGTTGTGACCAGCAGAACGCTCCGTAATGTTAATACGAAATCTCTCACATGTAAAGTGGAAACAGTGAGCAGCCCAAGAGGAAATCCATCTGGTAGGGATGAATATCTCAGACACGCATTTCTCTGTGAGGTCATGTTGATTCTGTTTTTAATTTTCCTTTACTCAGGTCATTCTGCATCAGGCGCTCATTACACTGCAGCAGGAGGGAGCGTCATCATTGCTGACCGGATAGACGGAGTCAAAGCTGGAAACATAAACTTCTCTGTGAACATTAATCCGTCTCAGGTCCCTCCAGGTAACGGCTCAGACTTCACAGTCATTTTATAACATCAGATCAGGTCATCTCCAGAGCGAGGTCAGAGTCAACGCTAACCTGTTGGCTTTACAGAGCGCTGAGCGATTTAAACCCTCCGCTTGGTTCTCTGGGGAACTTGTGATGTTTTTGCCACCATTTTACATCCAGATCTGTCATAAATTCAGACGTAACAAAGCAGTGGAGGCACCGCCAGCTAAAAGTTGAACAAGTGAAAATCTGAAGCTAAACTTTTAATTTTCTTAGACTTTTCAAACTCAGGAGTTCCCAAGGTTTTTGTCAAACATTTTAAATTAATCTAAAGATTAAGAAAATGTTCAGCTTTTCAAATTCAGACTTTTCAAAGTATTTCTTGAGAATTTTATTGGATTAATATAAAAAAATTCAGCATTTTTTTCTAGCAAGTTTTGAACTTGAGTTTAAAAAAGGGTATTTTCAGACTCAGAAATCATTTTCTTATAGAAAATTTAAACGTTTCTAAGATTTTTAGCAGAAATTTATTTCCCTTTTTTCTGTCACGCCGTCGTGTTTTTCCTGTTTTCCCTCCAGCTCCAGCAGGAACTGCTGACGATCTTTGCCAGGTAACAGACTCTAAAGTCCAACAAGAATTACCTCTGAAAACTCAAAATATTTACATTTTCATTGAACTTTTTTACATCTCTTGAACGTTTGCTCTGAATTTTGCAGCAGCCTGCTGGAAGGACGATCAAAGAGAAGAAGGTGAAGCTGATCGAGTGCCTGATGGCCGACGCCGACTTCGTCCTGCAGCAGGTCGACCAGAAATCCATCATCTCACACAGAGAATACCAGAACCTGAGGTTTTCCTCCGGCCCACAGGAAACCGTCATCCGGCTTCTGGATCTGGTTCTCAGCAAAGGCCCAGGGAAATGTGACGACTTCCTTCAGCTTCTCACAGACCCTGAAGTCCTGGAGACGTTTCCACCGCTCAGGGACATTTTGGACATTACAGATCAAAATTAATATGTTAAATATTATTTCCTGTTGAAGCTCCAATGTTGGAGTCGGCACTGCACTGATGATATTTGTGTCTTTTTTAGGATGAATAATGATTTTATTTCAGTACCAAACACGACTGGGTAAAATTAACCCTGTAATATTATTAATAATAATAATTTTAACAGCAGAGCTCATTTTTCATTTCGTGCTTCAGCTAATGTTGAAAACCAGTGGTGGGCACACTTCTGAATTTTAATGTTTTTAATTGAGAATGAACTACAAAATATTATTTAACGGTTTCCACATAAAAGATTTTAAATTGTTTAAATTTTAAATGTAAGATTTAAGTCAATGTGTGTGATATTCATTTTCACTTTGAGCCTGTGGTGGCAGAATGTCAACATGTATAAATAGAAGTCTGTATTAAAAAAGCACTTTATCATTAAATAATGAATATTTTACACGTTGATTAGTCACGATTGTTTTTGCGATCAAAATCAGATTTTGTACTGCGAATTCACAAATATTCCCCATTAAGAGTCAGCAATTTCAAAGATAAATTTAATTCAGTATTATTTTATCTATTTCATACTTTTTCAAGGTTCTTTTTTAAACTTATGATCAGCGATTAATGCAGAAGGCGGCACGTTTCTGTTGCAGTTTGACAGTTCCACCACCAGAGGGCAGAATTGCTCCGGGTTTGTTTGGAGGCCGTTAATCGTGACGGGTATTCCTCAAGGATCTTCACAGATTTGCTTTCATTAACAATGCAGCTAATACACCATCAGTGGACAGTTTGAATTAAAAGCTCCGGTGACTCTCTGATAGACATCCTTTTAAATTATTCAGACTCGGGAAAGACGGCATCGCTGCTTTCTTTCTGCCAGTAAATATTGGCCGGAGTCGCGTCTCCAGTCTGGGACGGGATCTCGGGTTTCTGGCGGCGCACCAAGGCGCAGAAAGCCGGTGGCTGGAAGACGCGCTTGGAATGGAAACAGTCTGACGCAGTTGGTGGATCATAAAACAGCAGCAGGAGGACAACACTCTCACACCTCCCGCTTGCCTCACCGCCATATTTCTTCCTGACGTTTTTACAACTCTGAACATCTTTTTTGGAGCTAAAAACTCCCACATGTGCCGGATTAGTTGAGAGTCACAGGGAATTAGCTGCTTTCCCAGTGAAAACCTCCATCAGCTGCAGAGAGGCTGCGTTGGGTTGGTAACCAGCTTCACTCCAGAGTCTGATTCCTCTAACCGCAGCTAATGAGAGGCGGTTTCACCTCCGGCGCAGACGGAAACCCATCAGGCATGGATGTGTCCAACAGCGCTCAGCTGCGCCCACCCGGAGCTGATCTCCATCCTCCTCTTCATGTCCCCGTTTCCAGCCGATGCAGAAGCTGGAAACAGCAGCTGAACAGAGGCGAAACTGTAGAGTTATGGATCATTAACAAACATTTCTTTCTTTCTTAATTGTTCAACTGGCAGGCAAACTTTCAATCCGTCACATGGTAAAAGACAGCCAATGGTGGGCGCACTTCCGCGGAGCTAATTTTTAAGTTAGCGCTTCAGCTAATCTTGAAAACGTTTCTTCCAGAGGCGGGCACACTTCCATGAATCAGCTAATGCGCTACTGGCAGAGCTAACTGTCCACCACTTCTGATCTCTAGATCAAAGGTTAGCAAAGCAGGTGCTTCTGAGTTAGCTAGATTTTCAGTATGGAGAAAACATCCAAAGCAGACGGCGTGTTATTAGAAAACACAGATCTGACACAAACCCTGAGAGATTTCATCTGCTGTCTGTCGGGTTTCCAGCTACCAACTCATCAGAAATCATCTTGTTAGAAAAGAAAAAATCTCTGTACCAATAAACAGACATAAGCAACGGATACAGAAGCAACAAAGTCCAACCAAACCAATGAGATAAAGACCAAATCTATCTCAGTAGACCCAGTGGAGGCCCGGCGGTCCTGACCCGCTGACCCGATGTGGGACATGCTGCTGCTCTGCACAGCTTTGGAAACTGGAAGCCCGTCGGGCCAGACGGCGAACGCTCTGGCTGAGGGGGAGGCCGGATCCGTTACACGGGCGACAGAGCAGCGGTTTGTCTCAGCAGCGGCTCGTCTTGAGCGTTGGTTACCGGCCGTGTCAGAAATCAGCAGCATGGAAAAAGGGTTTCGTTTTCAGTTCATTCGAAATGCAAAGATCACCTTTCACTGCACCTCCAGAGCCAGTCGGCTCACACAAGCACAAACCTTTGATTCTTGGTTATTTAAAAATAAAATTCAACATTTAACCTCTTTCCATGGAAGGAAAAATATGTTCTTTACCATTCAATGAGTTTGTGATGATATCTGGTAAATGGATGATTATTTTAGCAGCCTGAGCTAAAGGCAGGTCCACCAGGCTCCATGCTGAATCATACGGCACCGTTTTGTGACGTTATGCAGTCAAAGTGAAATATTTTGCTTGTTTGTTAAATACTTAGTTTTGAACTGTGACATTTATAAATGAATGGACAGTTTAGGTTTCCAACTAGGCTTGATTTTAGCATAGAGCTGTGTGCGCTCCCTGAGCTTAGTTAGCTTTGTTCTTAAGCTCAGTAAGCTATCAAAACTTAGTTTACTAAGCTAAATTATTAGCTTAGATACGGAGCTAGCTAAGCAGCTAATACTTTAGTTTCAAACTATATTCAGTTAGCAAGCGAATTAAGTTTGTAACTGTGATGTTTATAAATGAATGAATGACAGTAAAAATATGAAAAATTAACCCCCATTTTTTCAGACCTAAAAAGCAAAAAAAAAACAATCTGCAAAGTGATTTGCTTTGTGATTGTTTATTATTGTATTTCCTGGTAAATAATCTCCATATGCACCGTGATTCTCATTCAGAAGCAGTTAAATATTACAGTCTGCTCAGTTCAGGCACATTAACCCAATAAACTCATCATGGCGGCGATTTAACGTAGTTCTGACCCGTTCTGAGAAGCACTGCAGTGTGGAATGAAGATCTGGGCTGACAGCTTCCCTGCAGTCCTCACACACTTTGCCACTCTGCAGCAGTTGAGTGATGTCTCTTGGGGTTGTTATGACACAGGCCTCCGTCCACTGCATGCCCACCTGTGCTCCCATTGACCCAAAATAACAGCGCTTGCTGTAAATGGGTTCAGAAATAGCCTGAAGCTGAACAAGGACTGACATGGACACCCAGAGGGATGGAAGGGTCTTAGAAGTAAATTTTCCTCTAACACTAAGCTTTGTGACCAAGTAGGTATTATGACAGAGGGGGTTGCCCTGTCAACACTGTGATTTATCACTTAGTCCAACATTTAGAAGATAAAAATCTTTTTACACTGCAAAAATGTTTTATTTCGTTTCTTCTGTAAATATCTTACCACACATAAGACAAAACTAACTTTGAAGTAACTTTTCAGCAAGATATCAGAGTTTGTTTTAAGTCCTCAATTCCCTGGCAGGAAAGTGTGGAGTAGGCCAGTCATGCTAGCTTGACTTTGACAGTCTTAGCATGTAGCTGCCCAACTCTGCTTGTTTTCCTAAAAGACACAGACAGAAGTGACACGTAACTTTTCAGCAAGATATAAATACATTATGACAGCTAGATATCAAGATCTGAGGGTCTCACATTTCACAGGTTAGAAAAAGTTTTCATTTACAAAAAAATTGGCAAGAAAGTGTGGAGTAGGCCAGTCATGCTAGCTTGACTTTGACAATCTTAGCATTTGGCTGTGCTGTGGAATTCAGTGTGTTTCAGTTAAAGGTAATATGAGGCTACAAGGTTGTTCTATGAAATCATGAACTTAGTTTTTCACACAGCTTTTCCTTTTTGTCTGTATCTTTCAGAGAAATAAGCAGAGCTAGGCAGAGTATGCTCCAGTAAGAGCAGCACAACTTCACCATGATTTTACTCCAGTAAGAGTAGACAAAGAAATGACTAAAGAGTAAAGAGTATTTGGTAAAAAGTCTGGTCAAGTACTCAGTGACTGATCAAATAGTGGAAACTTTGGTATTTCACAGATGAAAATGACAATCAGGCGAAATAATTTTTTCCAAATCAGTTTATTTCAATAAAAAAACTTCAGA
>NW_015113325.1:128807-214174 GCF_001443285.1 Poecilia latipinna | reverse complement strand
ATATATATATATGTCTCCAGTAAAAGTAACTGGTTCCTATCCAGCTCTGGAAATAAGATGTCATTTGGCTTCATTATTCCAGCCATGTGAGAAAAAAAGTGTTTTTCGTCAAACCACAACCTCAAACTGGCTCATTATGATGAAACTGAAGATCATAAAACAGGCTGATTATGAACATTTACCAGTGTCATTACAACGTCGTCACATTACTGTGGCTAATTTACTGCGGCAACATGGAGGAAAATCCATCTGAATCATTCCCGTCCAGCTAATCATGTTTGGATGAATGGGCTTTTTTCTGATGATTTATTTAAACCAAAGTCATTATGATGTCTGTGGTGCAGATTGAGTTTCTCCTCCCTGTCATGAGAGCAGATCTCTCCTCTGCAACAATCGCTTCCCTTCGAGGATCAAAGTGGCGGCTGGCTGGGAAGCAACAGGTAGCGTGGATGAAAACATGACAGAACATTTAAAACAATTAGGTAATTAAGGAATAAAGCAATCCAAAGTTGTGCTGATGTTAATTCGAACATGTTGCTTTTTGAAGCTGGAAGGCGTTTTGAGCGTCTGTGAGCAATAGAGAGCAGGACATGTGCGTTACAGGCCGGGCGGATCAAAGAAAGCTTTCAAAGGTCAAATAAAGGGAGGAGGGCAGAGTGATTTATGATGGCGGACGTTCAGCCGTTCACAGCTGACTTAATTACAAACAAACATTCGCAGGAACACAGACGATCAGAGTTCAGCTGATTTCAATCGGCCCAAATGCAAAGCAGCTGTTTACAACGAGCTCTGGGATGGATGGATGCTAGCTAACCACCCAGCTAGCAAGCTAAATGGTTAGCTAAATGTTTAGCTTGCTCAGTAAATGTTGAGATTGAGCAGCATTGAATGTTTCTTTGAATTATGTGGTTTGCTAGTTTTGCTTAGCTAAATACCTAGCTCAGAACAAAACATTTTCCTAGTAAGCTAAATATTCAGTTAACTAAATATGTGTCTTGCTAGCTAAATATTTAGCTTGCTAGCTAAATATTTAGCTTGCTATTAAATGCTCAGTTTGGACTAAATATTACATTGCTGACTAAATATTTAGCAATGTAACAATTTAGTTTATAAACTGAACATTTGGCTTGCCTACTAAATGTTTTGCTTGGAGCTAGATATTAATTTAGACAAAGCTAGCAAACTATATGATTCACTGATTTAACGCAACTGGATTTCAACATTTAATCAAGCTAGCAACCTAAATGTTTAGCCTAATACTTAGCTTGCTAAGTACATATTTAGCTTACTATATACATATCTATTCAGAAAGCAACAAACTTACCACCAAAAAAACGCTTACCTACATTTATCTTGTTTATTTTATTAATGTAACAGTTAGCTTGTCATTATTAGCTAATTGCTTGCTAGTTAAATATTTAGCTAGCTAACTAAATATTTATTTACCCATCTAATATTTAGTCAGCAAGCTAAATATGTAGTTCCAATATTTAATTTGTAAACACTTCATTTGTAAATTAAATATTTCGTTTCAAACAGTGACATTTATAAAACGTTGAGTAACATGGTAAAAATATGACTTTGAGAAATGAAGCCCCATTTTTTTCTCTTCTGACAGGCCAGATTATTGTCGTCAGGTTTTAACTGTGTAATCCATATTAAGGATTAAGAACAGGATTTTAGTGTTTCTGTGTTTGGATGCTGCAAAAGCGCGATAACTGAGAATCAGCAGCTGAATATGAAGCTGCAGCAGAAACGAGTCGCGTCAAGCCGGCTGTGTTTATTCTGCCTGACTTTCTCATGGCCCCTCGTCTGTTTGGCGATGCAGCAGCAGCATCACTAATGCCTTTCAACCACAGCGGCTTCAGCTGTGCAAATAAAGGGAAGCAGGCTGCATGCTGGGATAATGCGTTCGGGTTGCCATGTTTGCGTCCTGACACCTGCGCGGCCTCAGATAAGGGTCAGAGCTGCGGTTCGGTTTGCTCTGCCCGCATCGGCCTTTTGAGGGCGAGCCGGCTCCGCTTTATCTGCTGAACAATGAGCAGACAGGCTGCGCCGTGCTTTGGAAATGATTCAGATAAATCCTTCCCCCCGGCCACAGAGACGGGCTTGAACTGCAAATCAGAGGCAGCAGACCGGCGAGCGTGCGTACGTGCAAACCACGGCTCCAAATGAGATAATACGAGACTGAGGCAAAGCTTCAAATGTCAGTTTAATTGAGTCGAATAAAGCCGTTAAGGGTTGGAGAGGCCGTCTGCAGCGATGGGGTCCATGGATAAAAGGCTGGACGACCTCCTGCTGTCCCCTTCAGCAGCAGACACATCAGTTCACCATGCAGACTGAACCCTAGAGGAAAGGTTAAAGACTGTTTTATCATGTTCTGGTGGCAGAAAACTCACAGATCCTGATATAGATCAGGTTATTCTGATGCTTTTTCAGAGAAATCATGTATTTTTTGTGTTTTCTACATTACTACGGAGCTAAATTGGGGCCAAAATGTTTGTTCAACTTTAAAAAGGAAAAAAAATAATAATTTGAAGCTGGAAAAATGTTTAAAACTGAACAAGAACGGATTTGAAACTGGAAAAAATAAAATAAAAGTTTGAAACTGGTGAAAGAAATTAAACATGAAAAGTAGTTTTGGAATTTTTTCAGGTTCAAAACTTCTTCAGTTTCATATCTTTGTTCAATTTATTTTTTTAAGTTTCAAATTTTGTTTTATTTGTTTATTTTTCAGTTTCAATCTTTTGTTTTAATCTTTTTTCTTTTGAGCAAACTTCATAGCCCCAATTTAGCTCCATACCCGTCTACCTATGTTGAACTTTCTTATGGCGTTCTGTCACTTTAAATCCAAACAAGCTGCATGTGGCCACGCCCCCAACTCAACATTTGCACCAACATGTGAAAATGGCTACAAACTGATTATGCAGCTGTAGCTAAACAATGTACATTTATGTTTATTATTGTGTTGTAGGAATGATATTCGACGTGACGCCAGACAGCAAAACCACCAATCCGAGCGTTAACTTCTGTAGTTTGTCATAAAACCTTACAGAATATCACTTTTATTCAGTTTATTTCACTGTAAAAATGGTTGTTTGTTGCTGCGCAGTCGGCTGAAAGTAGAAATTAGCCGTCCATCTTTTTTAGCAATGGCCTCTACGCGACTGCAGGAAAAGATGAATTTAAGCTAATTTACTTTCTCGGAGTCAGACTGCATGTCGTGGTTCAGACTGTTTCATCACGAACGTCTCGTATTATCGGTGAAACTCGGTGTGGAAATGTTCTTCTGATGTAACGCTACGCTTAGCCAACGCTCGTAAAACACGTCTGACCTCCAGTGAGCTCATTCTCTCAGTTAAGAAACAAGCGATAAGGAAAAGGTTTTAGGTAAAATATAAACGTTCCCAGACTCTGAGAAAAGCTGCAGCTGATTTTTTAGGATTGCTGGGGGGGAATGTTGCAACCCCAGGTTGTCATGTTGGTCGCAGCCTCTCAGGAACACTTCCTGATCCTGACATCCCCCCAAGCCCCCTCTGTGTCTGAACTATACCCTTTTTATCTCCGCACAGCAGGGGGCTGCTGGAGGAAAAGAAGAGGAGAAACAGAAGAAAATTCAATCTGAGTGCAAGCAAACTTCACGCTGAGCATTTTCTCTGGCCTTTGGCTCCGTTTTCCTGACAAAATGGTTTCTGGTGGATTTGGATTTTTACTCTGGTCACAATAAGATCAGATGGAAAAACAAACAAACTTATGTTGTCACAAGCTAATCATCTGCCACTAAAACTCAGTTTAATCGTCTTTTAGAGTCAGAAAACCTTTTGAAAGCGTAAAACTGAAACCTTGATCTGGTTTTCATATTTTTCAAAGCAGAGAAGTAATTTCCCACTTTCTAAGGCAAAACTTAAGATGGATGCTCTCTTCAAAACATTAACAATACTGTAGACCAAAACAACCAGACTCAGAGTAAACAATGGTCTGATTATGTGGAAAAAAAGTGAGGCTCACATAAAAGGTTTTCTACTGGTTTTCTACAGTTTAGAGAACTGGGAGCGTTTATGCTGGTCCAGCCACAACTGGAGCAGAAGTTACAGCACCAACCAAAATGCCACCAGAATTTTTGTTTTTCAAATTCTGAGAGCTTTAAAATTCCCAGTTAGGGTGCCGGTTTGATAGATCTCCAAGCTAATGCGCTCTGACACAATGTCTTCTTCCCCCTTCCTGACTGGACAAACCACCACGTCCCTGAAGACTATTGCAAAAATAATTACAGAAGTCATTTAAAGAGATCTACGATCAGTCACATTAGGCTTTATTCCAGAAACATTTATTTCAGATGTAAAAGCAACACCGTAAAAATACTGTAGGTTGTTTATGCTGAAATGCATCCTGGGTAGAAGATATATGCTAGGTACAGCGCTAGCTAGCTTCGTCCAGCTAGAACGGTAATTTTTGCACCATTAGCTCTAGCTAATGGTGGTAGCTGTAGCTAACACAGTAAACAGTAGATCACAAGCTGGTACCGTTAGCTTGTTTCAGCTGATTTCTCGTGTTTACTGATGCATGAGTTTGTCTCAATCAAGACGTTTTCGTGAAACTCCGCAGCCTTGACTTCTTGTGTTTCGTTTACAGACTCTGGTCCACTATTACCTTCCCGCATCATCGGCCCATCATGCACTGCTCTGGTTAAAAAAAAAAAAACAATGGCGACCTCTGTAGGTGAAAAGTAAAATAAAGATATAGAGTTTTTGAAGCAATTATGAGGTTTTACGCATCACATTGCATCTTGGTTTGTTTTAAGTCTGCTGATCATAACAACTGAAGCGTTTTCTCAAAACATTTTTGCTTTTGATTTAATATCCAGTCAGAGGGAAACTAATTAAATCTAAACTTGAAATCATTTCTACAGCCAGCTGTGTGGCTTCCTGATCTCTCTGCCTGACGCTGAGTGTTGCCTTTCTGCAGCGCGGCCTCAGAGGAAGCGGCCGGTACCGGAGCACCGAACACATGTGAGCGGGTCAGCGGTCGCCATGCCAACCCGCCACGAAGAGTCAGCATGGCCGCCAGCGTTTCAGGTGCTGACAGCTCATTTCAGACACTTTTAGAAACTGCTTTGCTGTGATTCCTACTTCTAAATGCAGGCTCTTCCCTGTTTTACTGATTTTTTTCTTCCTATTTTTCTGTCAGCGTAGTTAAAGCGAAAAAAAACATCAAAAAGTTTCTTTCATGCAGCTTTTGTCTGCTGCTTGTTGTCTGGTATTTCCTATACGGTTAAAGAAATGCGTTTCTCCTCTGCTTTCTGTTGAGTTTAGTGCTCTAACATCTGGACCTGATTTTACAGGGAAAGCTGGACCTGCTGCACTTTGATGAAGAGGCAGAGATGAAGAGATAAGTCTCTGGTGAGAGACTAAGTCCTTGAACACGGAAACCATATTTTGCTTGTGGATAGTCAGGAGAGTTTAACTGAAATTCACATTGAAAGCATGGGAAAATAAGAAAAAGTACATTAAATAGTTGAATCTTACCTTAATCTGTGAAACTGGAGAATATTTTTGCAGCTTTACTGAAATAACGACCGGATAAATACAACCTCAACAAACGAGCTAGGCCAGCGCTAGCAAGAGAAATTGGTTGCCAAACAAAAGAGAAATCTGACGCCACTCCATTTTTTTTTACATTTTGTGAAGGAAGTTTTAGTGTCGTCTCCTTCAGTGATACTTGGTGCAGCGCCCCCACAGGCGAGGAGGGGAACAGGCTGCTGGCTGAAAATGTAACAAATGTTGGTTAATCGAACCGAGTCCACTGGACTTTCAGGTGACTGAGAAAACTACGGCAGCGTGTTAGAGCCGCTGCTGACAGAAAAGAAGGAGGACCACATTTTCACCAATAAACGCAAAAACTTAAAGATTGGTCTCAGAAAAGATAGTCAGAAAAGAAGGAAATTTTTAGATTTATCTAAGAAATTTTCCAGAAAGAAAACTTGGAAATTTCTGAGATTGAAAAGTAGAAAATTTGCTCGAACAAAACAGAGAAATTTTTACATTTTGAGAGACATTTCTGAACATTTCTAGAAAAACTCAGAAATTTTTAGATTAATCTAAGAAATTTGCTTGAATAAAGACCCTTCAGAGTTTGAAAAGTCAAAAATGTGCTACGGAAAAACTCAGACATTTTTACATTAAATTTTTTTAGGAATTTGTTGAGCCCCAATAGTCAAAATTTTGCTAGAAATTTTACAGAGAAACCTTGGAAATGTCTGAGCTAAATGTCAAAAATTTGGAAATTTTCGTAGTTTGAAAAGTGGCGCAAAATGGCATATTAAAAACATTGGTTTGGCAGTTTAGGAGCAAATACTGTGATGCAATAATTCAAATAACATAACAGGGAATAGAGAAAAGTGAACAGCTTCTAAACAGATCAGAACCAGGAGAAACTAAATGAAAATGTCTGCTCTTCTACAGACTCCCAACATGCAACAAAACGTGTTTACGGGCTAAAAAGCGTCTCTGTCCTGTTCAAGCTGCTCCATGTCTTTATTCCTTTATTTGTGAGTATTTTTTCATGCCGGACTCGATCACACCCAACAACCATTCGCTGCGCTCCGTCCAAGTTGTGGCTCCAGGGAACATGAAGTCGGCCTGCTGACACCTCCAAAGATTTGGCTCAACTCGCTGATTAAACGGGGAGAAACCTGGGCGTGGATTCACACGTTCAGGCTGATTCTAGGAAATTAATCTGGCAGCCTGCAGGCGGCTCGGCCTGAACTGTTTTTAGTTTTTCCTAAATGTGTGAAAAGAGCTGAAAGCATGAAGGTGGCAGCACCGATAAGAGCCGGTTGTTTTTAATGCTTTAATCTCTTTGACATTAATCGGTTCATTTATGAATTATTCAGCCCATCAGACACTGGAAACATTAATATTTTCCTCCCAGTTGTTTGTTTCCTCCACTTCTTGACCTCAGTTCTTTCCGTCATGAAGTTTATTTACGTAAAACTCATAACACATGACTTATTTATTGCTGATTTCTTCTCCTCCCATGATTAAAGCCTCCGTCGTCAGTCTTCACCTTCCCTTTTTTCATTTTAGGATGCATTAACATGAACAAAGCGGGTTTTTGTTTTCTCTGTCTTGGAAGTAAAAACACGCGTCTGGTGAACCTTTTGCAATCCCACAGAAAAATCTGCGTCCGTTTCCTTCCTTTCCTCTTCGGTTTCCTGCATTCTCCAGAGATTGGGTCTTCAGCCCACCCCGAACCCAGTTTCCCAACGCTGAGACGCGCTCACGCCCCGGCGGGCGGCCTCACACACTCCCTCACTCAGGGAGAAAACAACAGAAAACAGGAACTTCAGCTTTATACAGTTTCGTTTGCTATTGTTCTGTCCTGTTTTTCGCTCCGGTCACTTTGGGTCAGGACTGATTATTCATAAAGTGAACCTCACCCAGCACAGCTCTCAGTCTGAGGGGTCAAAGTTCATCTCAGAATGAATAAACTACACGGCAGAGGTGTCCAAAGCGCGGCCCGGGGGCCTTTTGTGGTCCTTGGACTGATTTAAGAATCGTAGAGGTTTGTTTATTAAACTTATTTTTAATTGGGGGAAAATTATTACCAACAAATTTCTTACAATGGAAAATGTTTGGAACAATACAAAGTATTTGTGTTTATATTCTAACCTTTTACAACACATATTTAAATTTAAGACCTTTTAAGACATATTAGGACCATTATGAATGAAATTTAAGACCTAGATCTTCACAGAAATTAGCAGTTATCCATTATAAACACAAAACGCCAGCTAGCTTGTAGATAGTTAGCAGTAGCCTCAACTGTCTGAAGTCACAGAATGAAATAAATTTTATGAATTTAAGATATTTTCAGGTCTTTAACTTATTAACATTAATTTAAGACCTTTTAAAGACATTTTAAGACCATTATAAATGGATTTAAGACCAAGATCTTCACAGAATATGAATAAATGTTGTCCAGCCAACTGATATTAAATGAGCATTTAATGCCAGTAGCTAACAGATACTTAGCAGTAGCATCTTCTGCGTGTGACCAAAACTTTGGCCTGACAGAAAAGTCCTGCAAAAACAAAAAATACATAGAGTATTTGAGATTAAATGGTTGTGCCAAGAGCGCCGTTTATTTTCTCTGGAGCTGATTGGCTGAGATAAGAAACCTGTAGGTATTAATTAGCCTCTGTGGGGCGCCAGGACGGTTGCCACTGTGTGTTTATTAACGTATAATAAACTGTAATTAGCTGTTAAAATAATCAGTAATTATTATTATTGGAAGTATAAAACAGCTCAAAGGGCTGATTCTGATGGAAAGGAGTCGCAGCGAGTTGTGGGGCTTTAGAGCTGCTAGTTTCCATGGAAACGACCCGTTTTCTTGGACCAACTCACTCTGATTGTGAAGTTTTGATGTAAGCTGATCTCAATACTTCCAAGTTTCATCCAGTGGAGCCAAACTCGGTGCTTTAACTAGGACGGGTTGTAACCGAGCCGGAGTTATGACTTCCTCTGCTTGCTGCCAAGTTTCCCTTTTGGACAGAGAGAATATTTCAGGACTTCCCTTTTCTGGTCCAATCCTCCCACTGACGGCGTTTCTGCTGGATGCACCTGTTCATGCAGCTCAAACTGCTGACTGCTGCCATAAAACATGGACTTCCTGGAGCTACAGACATCGCAGCAAATTCATCCATTCAGCCAAAAATGAAAATGGCTGCCATGAGTAAAGCTACACTATAAAAATAACAGTAATAATTTGGGTTGTCATAAGAGGAAAAAATGGGGCTCACATTTTCAAACTAAATATATGATTAGTAATTAAATATTTAGCTTTATAATAAAATATTTATTTAGCAAAATTATTTTTTCTCAGACCTAAAACTTCACCTTTAAAAACATTTAGTTTGTTGCTAAATATTTAGTTAGCAAACAAATAAGTTAAGCTAACTAAGCATGCTAACTAAATGGCAAACTTAGTAAGTTAAGTTTAATATTTAATATTAATTAATAATAAATATTAGTTTCACTACTAATATTAGCTAAACATTAGCTAACTAACTAATAACAGGCCTTAGTTTGCCAACTAAATAGTTTAGAGCTTAATATTTAGTTTTCAGACTAAATATTTAACTTATTAAGCTTGCTTGTTAAATATTTCATTTGACTAGCTCCAAACTAAACATTTAGCTGCCAAGTTAATTAAGCTAAATCATTAGTTCAGAAACAAAATATTTAGCCTATTTAGCTTGCTAACTAAATGTTTGTTTAGTTAGTTTGTTAACTAAGTTTTTAGTTTGTAGCTAAATATTAAGATTATTTGGTTTGGTAACTAAGTATTTATAACTTGGTGAAGAAGGAAAACATCCCGTTTGTTTCTCTTATGACCGGCTGAATAACCCAACGTTTTACTGTTCATGTGAATCCTAGAAACTTTCATCAATAATAAATTTTCCCGTCTGATTCTGCAACGTTTTGGTTTCCTCCGGTCGACATGCGAGCCATAAACACTTGGAGGTCCGTCCCTGAAACTGTTCCTGAGTGCTTCAAGCTGCGTGGGTTGGCCTTTTTCCCTTTATTTCATAATGCGACATTATGAAAGCTGATTATGTTCAGAGAGTGAAGTGTCACTTGAAGGGAGCTGGCGGTCATGTTGAGTTAGTCATTGTTTTGATGAGTCATTCATGCACCAGAAGAAGAGAGTTCTGCGTCAGACGGACAGCACACTGAGCTGTTTCCATCGTTAGCCAGATTCAGCGGCTCGCTCCCGTACTCCAGCCTGACAAGGAGCAGAAGAAACTTCTCATCATGAATTATGTCTATAATTCTGGTATTTAGGATGAATTTGGTCTAATTCTGTTTACTTTTCAGCAAATTCAGATGATTTCCTGTGTGCAACAATCATTAGTGGATAAAAACACCCAAAACCTGAATAGTACTTACCCAGGAGTTGGAAAGGAGGCAGAGAGAGAAAGAGGATCACATCCCCTACTCCAACATCTTTTCAACCATCAAGCAGCAAAAGCAAATGAAGTGGATTAGCAGAGCTGGACATGTTACAGTGGGATATCGTCCACTCATGACGGCAGCATGTTGGAGCAGCTCTGGTATTTTAGCTCTGATTTTTCTTTTTTCTATGTTTAACAGTTGGTATGATGTGTAACCATGGTAACAAGGTATTGCTTTTACAACTGGCAGCAGCTAATTAGCATCTCGGAAGCTCAAATAATAGCTGAACTTTAACCCCAAATCCCAGAGGAGTTGAAAAGGAAGCTTCATGGAAGAGAGAGAAGGACCCTGGTTCAAAATGGCCGAGCATCTTATCCCCTACTCCAGCATCCCTCTAACCGGACGCACTAACAGATTTAAAGAGGAATAGCAAAAACAAATAGTGGAATATCATCTCTGCTGCCTGGAAGATGAGCTGCTAGCATGTTAGCATGACGCTCACACAACAACAGTCTTCAGTCAGAGGCCTCTCCAGATTAGTTGCGAGACTGACTGCTATTGGAGCTCCTTCCTGTGTACAGCGTCACCATCAACAATGGATTTGAAGATACTTCAACATTTATCTTCTTTTTGGGATGAATTAAGTATTTTTCATTGCATTTGGTTGAGTTATTTAGTCAGTTGTTTTTATGTTTTGCATTTGGTCTGAATATCTTGAAACGCCTCCTCCGCTCGGTGTGTCTCGTCCTTGTTGCTCTGTGCATGAATATAAATGGATGTTTAGGTCTTCTTTCTTCTCATTTGAGGTTTAAACACAGCAATAAAACGTTCCCTTTCCCTCCCTGCTGTCTGACGCAGAAGCCCGGCGGCACTCCCACACTGAAGCAGAGCTGAATTCAATATCGTTTCCTTAATTACGTTCAAGTATGAGCGAAGGGCAAAGAGGGGCCGGGGATTTCAGTAAACAACCGCTGACTGTTTACACAGAAGTCTTATCTGAGTGATGAAACGCGAAGAAGATTACTGCGGCTGCAACAAGCTGAGAACAATCTGTGCAACTTAATGACGAATAGCGATAATAATCAGAAAAAAAAGAACAAAATAAAGTCTGAGAAGGACATGAAGACGCTCCTTTTCTGTCTGATGTTAGTTATTTCTGCAGCTTAGATTCTTTTCCTCATGACATTATTTACCATGCATCATTTTCCTTCCACTTCACTTTAATTATTCACTTGCATTTTGTGGGAAAATTACAGAAAATCCCAGTAAAATATTCAAAATACTGAATTTGTGGTTCTAACATGACAAAATATAACAAATGAAACACGGTGAACATTTATGCAAAGCAATTGTAATCTCATTTTTTAAATTAATTTGATTAAACTCCCTCTGAAGGCGAGCCAGAAACATGTACATTTAAAACCTCTTTATTATTGGGGTGTACCGCAGGGCTGTACTATTGGACCTCTGCTTTTTTCACTCTCCTGCTTTGACTAGGACATCTGTTTTCATGTAGATGATATTCAGTTAAATTTCCCTTTGAAAAACATAAAACACTCTGTTAACCAACACTAGAAACTGGTTTCTGATCATTTTTAGAACAGATTTTCAGCTTTGGGCCAAACAGTGTCACTAGAAACCCAAATACAAAATGTTTGGCATTTGGAAGTGGCAGCTGCGAGCTAAAACTGTGCTTGTGCTAACCAAACTAATGGTTGTTGTTTTGAAGGAGCTTTAAAAATAAATTTGATTGATTTGATTTTTCACATCAAATTTTCTTTTGAGTCAAAGTCAAGTTTTTGAATATTTGGAAAAGCTAAAAAAAATTTTACCAAGCCAGTTTTCTCTGCTTGTTTCTTAAATTTTAGAGTAATAGTTACAGATATGAATATTTAGCTTTAAAATTATGCAAACATTAAGGTTACTTTGTTTAATTCTCCTCTTTAATCTGAGTTTTCTGCTTTTGGGGTTCATTGGTAATGTGATACTTTAGACCATCGCTCATTTTCCCTGCAGCCGGACTCCAACAGCAGACAGGATGTTTATCTATTAGGCCTCAGGATCTGTTTCCTGAGGATTCAACCTTCAGCAGGCCACAAGTTTCTATTTGCTTCCTGTTAAAATACACAATAGCAGTGATTTTACACTTTAATCCCGCATGAAGATTTACTGGAGAGCGCTTAAAAAACTTTTATGGAGGGTTTAAAGTGAGAAAATCTAGATGATAAAAAGCTAGATATTTGTAGTTGATTGTAATTTAGTTAAAGGGAAAGAAATGACCAAACTGAAAGTCTGTTTTTACAGAATAAATTTGCAGCAAAAAAAATTCTAGAAAAAAAAAAACAAGGAAATTTCTGAGCTTGAAAAGTTTAAAATTTGCCAGAATTTTTTTTAAGTTTTGAGATTAATCTTAGAATTGTTTTTAGAAAAAATGATGACATTTCTGAGCTCCAAAAGTAAAATAATTGCTAGAAATTATTTCGGGATTAATCCCAGAAAGTTTCTAAAATATATATGGAAAAGTCCAAATTTTTCAACTTTTGAAAGTCAGAAATTTCCATGTTTTTTCTAGAAATTTTGTGAGGTTAGTAAAAAACAGACTTTATTTCTAGTAAATTTTCAACTCCTCAAACTCTTGAAAATGTCCGAGATGAGGTTTTGGAGCATCCTTGTTCTCAGCTGTTCAGGTGCGTGTTGTTGATTTAAAAGTTGTTCTTGTTTCAGGGGAGATAACAGAGATAATCCATGTTTTCTCTGCAGCTCCACGCAGAGAAAACACGCATTTTAAGCGCAGAGTTTCTGCACAATCGCAGGAAGACTCTCGGTCCAGTCTGCGGCTCCGACGAACCTTTCCTGTGTGTGATTGAGGAGTCGCGGCTTGTCTTGATGGGAGACGTCCTGGACGCCTGTCTGCCGGTACGGGAGCCGAGAGGAAGCGGCTGGATCCATAAACATTCCAATCTGAGCAGCTGAGTGACGGACCGGATCGGACCGGACCGGAAAACCATGCTGGGTCTTCATACGGCAGCAGCAACAAACCGCGACACAGTAAAATGAGAACATTTTCCTGAGAAGTTATTTTAGATGTTTTTAACTAGCTTGAATTGTTAAAATTAAAGCTAGCTAAAAATTCGAGCTAGCTAAAAATTCGAGCTAGCTAAAAGTCTTAACATTTTTAAAAATTTAAGATTTGAACTCTTAAAATTGAAAATTTCTTGTTAAAGCGAAAGGGTTTGGCAAAGAAATCTCCCTAATTTAATATGCCAGATGGGACAAAGTCAAGAAGTTGAAAGTTTTTCTTATTAAAAATACAAAATCATTTCATTCTGAATTTTTATGTTTACTTACTCGGTAATAAAGTAAACATACAATATTTTAATAAAACAAAGTAAAAAGGAACAAATTATTGTAGGTCTGAAAAAGAAACTCGGATGTTTGTTGTAAAGTTGGGGTGCCCAAAGTGCGGTCCAGGGGCCAAATGTTGTTCAAAAGTGATACAAATTTGTCCAATCTAGCAGTTTTTTTCCTTTTAAAAAAATTGACATTAATCTCAAAATTGTAATTTTTTTTCTGCCAAATTTTAAACTTTTCAAACTCAGAACTTGTTTTAGAAAATTTCTGAAATTAATCTCAACATTTCAGATTTTTTCAGCACAAATTTACAGCTTCGTAATAGACCATTGTGAAAACAGACTTCAGGCTTGGTAATTTCTTCTCTTATTAAATTACAGTAATGAGTGGCAAATATCTAGATTTTTAACAAATATTCCTGTTTTAATGAGATTGTCTCAGCCTAAAATTTATTTTTATTTTTTTTATGAAGTTAACGAGTTTATTTCCGGTTGTCTTCTTAAACCTTTTCCCGGTGGTTTTCTCAAGGTAACGAGTTACTCTCAAGTAAACAAATTTTCTTTTCTGAAGATCACAATGATCGGTGTGTTAAACCTGATTCCCCTTTTAAAATGCGTCTCGTTGTGCCAGAGTGAGAATTTAACTCGTTATCTGGAGAAAGCCAAGCTGAAAATGTCCGCTCTGGGCTTCCGTAGGGTCGTAAAACGTTCTGTTTTATCGTTGAAACTGAAGCGTTGTTATGAGATCCAGTGGGACCGGCTCCAGCTGAATGTTGGGACTCATCCAGCGTCGCTGACAGATTTAGCACGGAGCTAAATCCCTGAACCGCTGGTGTCAAATCCAAGGGCAAAGGAAGTCCGGCTGTGCTGTTTACGTTGCCATGGATACGCAGCCTGCAGAGCTGCAGAGTGTTTTAGCAGCACTGCTGTCTGCAGTGCAGAAACCTTAAACATGCAAACTATTGACGGCTGACGTTGTCGCTGCAGGACAGAGACAGACAGCGACAGCTCCTCTGTCTTCTCTGTCCTCAACCCGAGCCACCAAACAGCCTTCAGGGCGAAGAGCATTAGGGATTCCCAGAAGAGCTGCAGGCTGCATTTAGACCGGCGCACGAAGAGCCGAATGAGTGAGGCAGAAAGCTGCTGACGGAGGATTTTACCTATTAGGAAACAAAATGGAGGCCCTGAGCCGGATGGGAATGTTTACGTTCAGATTTTATAAATCCGGATCGGAACTTTTTTAGACACAAAAACACAAAATCTTACCAATAAGTTTGGTCTGACTTTTAGTGAAAATATTTTAGTGCACTTTAAATAAGACAAAACTGACTTCAGCAAGATGTAGAAGCTTCTTTTAAATCAATCGTTGGTGGATTATTAAAACATTTTTCTCATTTTATAAATAAAACAATCTTTTAAACTTATTCGATAAATATTGACTTTTAAAAACTCTAAGACATTGCTTGTTAGCTTTGTCTTATTTCAAATGGACTAAAAAATATTTGCACTAGAAGATAGATAAAAATATTTGATAAGACTTTGTGTTTTTGCTGTTTTCCCACCTGATAGTTTTGATTTTAGTCTCTTTTCTCCTCAGCAACATTTCCACATCCTGTCAGGAAACCGAGTCCACCGTTAGCATCATGCTAACGGACTCCTATCTGCAGAAGCGAGGCTCTGGTGTAAGAGAAACGGCTGCAATAATTAAAATAAACCGAACTGTTTGTATTTAATCACCAGTGACTCTGGAGAAAACATGTTGGGATAAAATGTCACATCCGCCACAGTAAATCCCTCCCAGTGTTTCCCAGGAATCTGAAGACTCGTCCAGCAGAGGAGGCAGCAGATTCTCAGATATCTGCACCTGTCAGAGCAGAGCGGAGGTGTGAACGGGGAGAGGGGGTAAAAACAGAGCCTGGGGGTATAAATAAAGTATAAATAAATAAAGCAGTTGCTGTTTTAGATGGTGTGGATAAACCCAGGATAAGAAAAAACAATAATTAGGACAATGAAGTCGCAATAATACAAGAAAGAATTTACAGTATGACTAGAATAAAATTATAATAACCCAACAAGAAGTCAAAATATGAGAATGGGCACGATAATATGTAAAATACAGTTGCAATAATTCAAGAAAAAGTAATATTACCAAAATAAATGTTTAATAATAGAAGAATAAAGTCATAACATGAGAAAAAACTTGTATAACAAAGTTGTAGTATTTAAAGAATAAAGTCGTGAAAGTACTAGAAAAAAGTCGCCTGAAGATAAAGTCGTAAAATTAACTGAATAAATTTATAATTTTTAAATTCCTACAGAAAAAAAATAAATAAATAAATAAAATGAGTTGTGTTGAGGATCTGGTGAAGTTATACTTTGGTGTAAGTTTTACAGACAAGAAAATATTTAATCTTTTAACACATTGACATCAAATTATGATCAGCAGCAGAAATTTGAAACAAATAATATTGAAAAGAGCCTGAGGCTGATCTGGTCATGTAAGGGTTAATAACTAGAAGCTTTTTTCTCAGTAAAATGTTTTCTCATAATTTTACAGCATTTTGGTGATAATATTATAAAAACAACTAAAATATCTTAGTGTGGGCCTAATAGTTGTTAATAAAAATACTTTTTGCATAAATTTATGTACATAAGCGTAACAAATATAAAGCAACTGTTTCCGTTTTCTCTGACGGGAAAATCATCCCAGAATAATCCCTCCTCTGACTGGACTGCAGCATTTTAATCTGACAGAAAATCTGGAAACTGAAACACGATTTGGTTTCCAAATCCTGTTTACCTGATCATGGAGGGAGCGCGGGAATAACGAAGACGGAAAGCGGGAGCCGACAGCGGCGTGCCAGGACCACGCAGAGGAAAACACAAGGAAACTTCTGAGCTCTAGAAACTTCAAGACAATTTTCAGAAATGTTGAGATTGATCTCAAGAATTCGCCAGAATTGTTTTATATTTCTGAGCTGGAATTATGAGATTAATATCAGACTTTCTAGTAAAAACTTGCAAATTTACCAGCTCCAAAAGTTGGAAAAAATAAAGAAATATAGGAAATTTCTTAGTTTGAAAAGTTGAAAATTTGCTAGAAAAAAAATTAGATTAAAAGATTCAAAAGTAAAAAAAATATTTAAAAAAATAATCCACTTTTGAAACTCAGATTTTAAAAGTGGACATTGTCTCAAAATTTCTGATTTTTCTTAAAAAAATCCTTGGTATTTTCCAGAAAATGTCAGTTTTTTGGCTGAGATTTGCTCCTTTTTCCTGTCAGGAGGAAACGGCTGCAGAGAAAAGAGAAAAGAACCTTTTATTTGTTTCCACTCCTCACAGCGTGTTGATGAACTCCTGAACTCATTAGCGAGTCGATTCTCTAATGACGTTATGAACGCATTCCTGATGGGAGAAACGGCTCAGAAACTAAAAGTAGCAGCTTTACTGTCCATTATTCCTCCTACCTAAATAAACTTAACGCAGCCAAATGCTTTTATTCGCCTTAAATTCAGTTCTAAAACGCTTTATTGATCCCAAACGGGAAGTTAAATGTTGCTGAAACTCATTATTTAAGGTTCTTTAAAGAGTTGCTCTAGATGCAGATGGCTGTAGGATTTCCTGTAGCAGTCAGTCTCACAGCGATTCTGTCTGCACCAAGTGATCAAGCTGCAAAACCACAAAGTATCACCAAGGAGTTCTGGTGCAAATATCAATACGGTTCAAAATAAGACTAAACTAACTTAGGAGTAAATTTTCAGCTTGTTTTAAGTCAGTAATTCTTGTAAGACAATGAAATATCATTACCAGATAAAATCACAATAGTACAAAATAAATAAAGCTGTACAACAATAAATCATAATATTACCAGAAAAAGTTAGAATAATACCAAAAGTAGCAGCTTTACTGTTTTTGCTTCCAACAAACTAATCTCAACCAGACGCGTCTGTTTACATTTAATTCAGTTCTAAAACATTTTATTGATCAAAAAATTTGAAGTTAAATGTTTAAACTCATTATTTAAGGTTCTGCAGTAGCAGTCAATATCACAGCGGCCCTGAAGACGCCTCTGACTTGTGCCAAGATAAATTAACTCTTTGTATAACTGAATATTTAGTTTTACAATAATTAAACATTTAAACAGAGTGAAGTGGGGTTATGTGGAGCAGTGTTGTGCTGTCAGTATCGGCCTCGCGGTCAGTAATCCGACTACAAATGACTGATTCATCCTTCATAAAGTAGTTTAGTTACTTTACAAACTGCTTCACTTCAAAAGTGACTAAAAATGACAATCTGTTCTGCTGACTCTCACTTTACTCAAAGTCCATTTTTAACAACATTTATTCAGGTTTAACTTCAAAAATGTTTCCTGAAAAAACTTAAAACTAAAATAAAAACACATTGTCTTAATAAAGCAACAGAAGCCTTTAAACTTAAACACAAACGTCAGTACAGGACAGAGCGGCTTAAATGTTTTTTCTACATTTATTAACAAAGAAGTGAGACATAAAGAGATTCTGAGTTGGATTTACTTTGACTAAGCCATTTGTAAAGTATGTGAGAGCACTGTTTTTTTTTCTGTTGACGTGATTTGGTGTTTTGCCACTAGCTTTTCCTCGGTGGCTCACAACAGAAGGACTGAAGATCCCGTTTGTTCTTTCTAATAAACGCAGTCGGCTCTGTTTCCATTTACAACAGCTCAGCTCAACACGACGCCGCTGCTCTGCAAACCCTCACAAGGTGACAGTCAGCAGCAGCAACGACTGCAGATTTACAGGGAGTTTGGCAACAAACATGCATAGAGAAGTGATTTTTGTGTTTAAAATCATACGATATCCAGGGTAAATTAATAAAACAGACAATTATTTATTGTATTAAAAGAAAAATAAATATTCTAACCAAAAACTCAAACATGGATTAACTGCATTTCATCACATTTTCTGGCTGAACCAACCAGCTGCTCTGTGTTCAGGAATCACCTCCCTGATTTAAATGCCCATCAGTTCAGCAGATGTTTGTCAGATCCTTCTGTTTTTGCACCCAGCTGGTTATTGTGTGTCAAGCATTTAGCTTATCGGGCGCTGTTTCTAAAATTAGTCAAAAATTAACAGCAATAATTTGGGTTATTTGGTCATGAGAAAAAATGGAGGTTAATTTTTCAAAGTTGTATTTTTGCTACGTCAATCATTCATTTATAAAGTTTCACACTAAATGTTTAGTTTGAGGCATATTTATTTAAATATTTGGCTCCAAACCAAAGCCCAAAGCTAAATATTTAGCCTGCTAACATTTTTAGTTGTAGCTAGATATTTAGTTTGCAAAATATTCAACTCAGACCTAATTAAACATAAAGGTAAATATTTAGCTTTCCAACTAAAGTTTTAATTTGAAATTTAATATTTAGTTTGGAGGTAGATATTTAATTTGTAAATTAAATATTTAGCTCAAAACTAATTATTTAGCTTTATGCTAAATAATCACTTAGGTTTAAACCAAATGACCTCTAATTTCCTCTTACCAGTTAAATAACCAACTGTTTTGCTGTTAATTTTTCATGGTGTAACTTTACAGACAGAACCCATATTAGCATAACATGCTACATGCTAATCTGAACAGCAGGTCAAATGATTCAGGTTGCTAATGTGTCACTTGGTTCAATAAAACAGTTTTATGAGGCCACACTTCCTCGGTGTGGAGTGATCGTCTTGTTGGGGTAACTTTGTGTCATCTGCAGATATTTAGCATCGTTTCTCTGAGGAGGCATAAATCACACAACGCTCGTTTGGGTTTATTTAACGTCTGCAGCCTCTTTAAAGCCGTCTCCCATCTCAAAGAGACTTCCTGACTGAGCCGCCGCGCTCGAGGTGCCAGAAGCTCATTGTCTTTTCAGGAAATGCCAATAAAAAAACAAACTGAAGGCTGTGCTGTGCTATACTGTTTTAGTATGCAGATACACACAAGATAGCAACATTGTCTCGTTCACCAACATATTAAAAAGAGAAACATTGATATGTAAATATAGATATATGTATATATAAGTATGTTCTTCACATCCAAGGAATAGAAACAAAACATTCAAACAGCAGTGTGGCGTCAATGAGACTATCAGAGTTAGATACAGTACGTACTACAGACGTCGTCCTCAATGGTTTAGTCGTCGTTTACGACAGTTTACCGAAGAGTCACTGGGGACTTCACGAACTCTTTGGAGAGTCGAATGAAAACGATTCACATAAATACAGAAAAACTTACAACACGTTGCCAAAACGCTTTGGCTTCACCACAGTTCGGATGAGTTTACTGCACAGACCAACACATTCCAACTCTGACAGAGCTGCAACGCTCAGAGATGATGCTTATATAAAAATACAGATCACAGTCGTGGTGAAAAGAGAGTACACCCTCCTTCCTTCAACTCTGTGGTTTTACATTAGCAGACACAACAACAGGCAACTTCAGCTTAGACACTGAAAAAACACAAAATTTTACCTGGTTTTTTAGTTTCTAGTTCACAATTAGCAGGAGCTAACAACATTAATGAGCGCTAACAGTGTTAGCTAGACATAACACCGTTAGCTCTAGCTAAAGGTGTTTGCTAGATCACCATTAGCACCACTGTGCTAAGACCATTAACATTAACACCTGCTAAGGCTGTTGACAGTATTTAACACTATTAGAATTAGCTAACACTGTTAGCTAGAGTTAACAACATTAACAGCAGCTAACACCGCTAGCAGGAGTCAACACGATTGGCAGGAGCGAATGCCATTAGCTAGAGCTAACAATATTGGCTCTAGTTAAAAACTTAAAAGGATTTTACATGTTTGCCTGTTTGAAAGAAAGGCGTCAAAGTTGAGAATCTTTTTTGGTGGAAAAAACTAAAAACATTTTAATCTCAGTCATAAAAACAGATTTGAGTCACTTTTTGATCACGTTTGGTGTATTCAGCCCAGCTAAATGAGTAAATGTTTGTATTTGAGTAAATGTCGCTAAGATGTGAAATTAATGAAAATTTAATGCAATTAAAAGATGGATACTTTCTATCAGATGTTTTCCATTCTAAGATTTTGTCATAATTGTGCAATAATTAAAAACAAACCATATTTTGCCATTTTTTTGAATTGTAGTTGGGGGGGCCACACACAATCAGTAGAAGGGGCCACATGTGGCCCACGCGCCACACTTTGGACATCCCTGAATTAGACCAAAAAATACTTGGTAAGATTTTGTGTTTCTGTAGTGTAAGAAAGGAAAAAAACACATGCAAGACAGATCCTAAACTGTTTTAACTGAACCCTTCCACGTCACCATAAAGAAGCTTATCAGCACATAAATAACTTTAGAACCTGCTAAAGACCAGATCGGGTTCCTTAAACGTAAAGCTGAAGAACTAAATGAGGGTGTACTTTCTTTTCTTTTGTGACAAACAAAACAAAACATTTCCTAATGAGTCCAAGTAATTTTTATTGCTGGGCTCCAGACACATGACCCGGATGAATTCAGATGGAGGTCAGGAAGTGGATTTCTCCAGTTCAAAACAAAGCAAAATGGACCACAGCAAGTAGCTAATGCCCTTAACAGGCTGGAACAGCCGAGATATCTCGAAAAAATAAGCGTATATTTAGGATATGATCCGTATTATCTCGGTAAAAAAGACTTCTCTTATAATCTTGAGGATTTACCTGCATCGAGGCGCTAACAACGAGCTAACCATGTTATTTTATGAGCTTGAATCTCCTGGTAAATAATTTATTTAGCTTCTGTAAACCCAAATTCATGCTGGATTTGTACGTTAATGTTGAGTCGCTGCTGGGTTCAGGTCCAATGTAGGTCAACAATTCGCTCCGATCTACAGAAACCCCGTGTTCGTGACTTGGCACTGAGCTAGCTGCTAACAACATTAGCGCTCTGAGGACAACCGCGCGAAGGCGAAAAAATAATCCATCTTACCTTACATATCAATGCTTGTCTTACTGTCCAATTAAAATTAATTAACTGTCCAATTAAACATCTGAAAATACAATTTAAACAATGCGATTGTTACCTGTTAGAAAGTGGCGCTGCAAACTCTGGCACTGTTAGTTTCCACACCTCCTGTTTTTAGCGGTAGATCGTTGATCCACTTTTCATTTTTTCAGTAACTTTTTTAAAATTAACTCCCTTGTGACCAACTACCTTCGAAACACAAAATAACGTTTATCTTTCTCTTTATTAGAACGGTTGGAACAACTGTACAGGACACAGACTTTAGACATTTTGATGTTGGATCAACAGAAACAAATGGGCTGAATTTACTTCCTGCCCTCCATCTGCATTGGATGACATCAGCGCTTCATCATCTGAAACCCAGTAGTGAATCTGTGAGTCCTCACATGTGAATCAAAGATGGGAAGCGGAGACATTCGATGAACAAACAACTGGCGGCGGCTCTGTTGAAAGGTGAGAGCTTCACGCTCTCTAGCAGGCACAATGGAGAGGCGACGGCCATGTTGATAGGTCCGAGCGGCAGGCAGTGACAGGCGCCGCCCTACGGCTCCATGCCTCTGGATTTACAGAAATACAGCCTAGACAAATCATGCAGGCATTCTCTGGCATGTTCACTCGGAAAACTCGCTGGATGTACAAAATTATTTACAGCAGCTGAAACGTTCCCAGCGTTACGGATCCGATGGAGTCCAGCGGAAAGCGCGGCGGCGTTGAGGGAGAAGTGCAATCTTCATCATCTTCAACCTTACAATGAAAACGTCTGATCTACACTCAAAAAACGAGCTATAGGAGATTGAATAAATCAAAAATATACTTTAAAATAATGATTATTCTCAGATGGAACAAATATTAAAAAATAGAGTTTGTGCATGTTTAATATTTCTTCTCTTTGGTGTGATTAAATCTGTAATTTTATCAAACTTTTCCATACTGCGTTTTCATTCTGTTTTCAAAGAAATACTAAAAACTATATATTTGTGCTGTAATAATGAATCCATACTGGCCTTAAAATAACATTTTTAACAGAAGAAGCTGTTCAGACATACAGTTAGCCCTACAGGAAACGTTTTCTGCACATTTACCGAGTTCTCTGTTTATTCTGGGGGCATTTTTAAGACTAAACTGAAATATTTACTGCAAAAAAGCAATAAAATGTTTGCTGCTCTAAATGATGCTGAAGCTTTCTGGTTGTTTACATTCTATTCACCATTTTAGAATTTTGGTCTTTTTCTTCACAATGGTCTTCAAAATTGTACAGAGCAAAATTGGAGCCATAATTAACAAAAAAACATAATTTTTAATTGGGAAAAAAAAAGTTCGAAACTGAAAAATAATAGTTAAAACTGAAATTCTTTTAACAAAAAAAATAAAAAATTAGAAAAAAATTTTAGAACTTAAAAATATTTTTAAAAAAAAGCTGTTTGAAACTGAACAATTAATTTTAATTTGAAAAAAAATTAATTCCAAATTTCACATACGAAAAATAAAACAGTTACTGCAAAAAGAAACAGTGGCATTGAAGAGAAACGTCATGTTTACAAAGTGTCTGCACCGTTTTAGCTCCATAGTTTTAACTTTATTTGGTCTCAAATCGTTTTTTGCAGTTAAAAATAGTTTTCAGTTTTAGATTTTCTTTCCAATTTCAAAATAATTTTTCAGCTTCAAAATTTTTTATTTTCCATTAAAACTTTATGCCCCACATTTTAGCTCCATAGAAAGTATCTGCTTTATTTTAGTTCCTTATCTTTTTTCTTTCAATCTTTTTTCCTGTTAAAAACTTGAAAACATTTTTTTTAGGTTTTAAATTTTTTTTTGGCCCCAATTTAACTCCATAAAAGTTGCGCAATTCGAAATTACCATGAATTAGCTTATATACCCACACATTTTGAACCTGCTTTGAAAACCCATGTGCTTAAAGGACAAAATGGAGGTAGAATTTTGCAAATGGTCGAAACGACGCGGAGCCGATATTAAATCAAAGGGTGTACTTAGTTTCTCCCTCACAGCCTGTACATTTAACTCAACATTGTGGAAATTTTTATGCATTTTGCACTCCTGAGATAAAATTTACAGATCTTTAGACTTTGATAGAAGAGAACGTTTCCATAATTTCACTTTTCCAGCCAGACGTCAACAATCTGAAGCTTCAACCAGAAACGGCGTCGATCTTCGCTCAGTCCGAGGAAAGGGAATGTGACGTTTACTCCCAGTCATCGAGGCAGAATCCGGAATAAATACTGCGTCGTATCATGAGAAGCATACAACAGCGAATCACGGCCCACATAGAAAGAAAATAAAGGAGTGCATGTCTGGAAAAAAAATCTCAAACTTTGAAATTAATATCAGAAATTTTCTAGAAAAATTGTGGAAATTCTCTGAGCTACAAAAGTTGTAAATTTGAGAAAAACAAAAATTTTGAGATTAACTTCAGCAGCTTTCTATGAAAATCGTGTAAATTTCTGAGCTTGAAAAGTCGGCAATTTGAGAAAAAAAAATCTCACAAATTTTGAGATTAACCTGGAAATTTTCTGAGCTTGTAAAATTGAAAATTTTCGACTTTTTTGTTTCTTTGCAAATTTTAAACTTTTTGAGCTCAGGGGATTTTCTTATTTTTTCCAAAAAAATCTGACATTAGTCTCAAAATTTGAGTTTTTTTTTTCTTTTTCAGAAATGTATTGCCTTTTTCTGTCTGCAGCGGTCCTAATGCGTTGTCATAGAAACAAGATGATGGCGCAGCTTCGTTGGATTGTAATCTATGCATCTCCAGTACTTGGACACAACAAACGGAGAGTTGGGTTTGGCACAGTTTGCGTTTTCTTACAGTGAAACCGAACGGCTTCTGTCCACATCGTGACGCCAAGACAATGATCCAGCAGTCACTAAGAATGGCTAGAATGTCAGAACCCGTCAACAGAGCGGAGGACGGAGAAGCGGCGCCGCGCTCACCTCGCCTAGACGAGCGAGCGTTTCCGTAGCCAGGCTGGATCCGCTCCTCGGCGCCGTTCCTGCGGGCGCAGCCGGGCGTCAGGCGAAGGTGCTGTCCGACTTCAGGACGGAGACGTCCGTGTCGTGGAAGCTCTTCCCGTTCATGTGCTCCGTGTGGCCATCGATGGAGTAGCAGCCCTGCACCTCGATGATGGAGGAGGCCGTGTAGGAGGCCGAGCGCAGGGCGTCCGAGTGGTTCCCGATGCTGCTGCCGAACTGGATGTGGTGCTGGTTCCAGTGCCGCCTCAGAACCGCCTGGACCTGAAAACGGTTTAGACGGCAGAGTTTACTCATTAAATGTTTTTATCAACGTGTGAAAAATGCAAAACCAAAGCCAGAAAACAATGTCAAATATATGATCTGTACTTGGTTCCAAATCACATCCTTTAACTAGGAAAACAACAAAGCTGCACGTTTATCCAGCCTGGAGGAGTTAACGCCAGGCTGGGTTTGGTTCTTCAGAAACAAAGAAAAATGATGGACATTTTAATGTCTAGAGAATCTTTCATTGTTTAATGATTTGATTTTGATTCAGAAACCCATTTTTCTCATCAAACAGTCTAGAGATCCTGTTTAAACGGCTGACCAGAGGAAAAGGCAACGTAAACAAATGGAGCATTTATTTAAAACAATACATAGTTCTCATGTGACATCACCAGGAATTTGTAGCTGGCAGCCATCTTGGTAGACATGCGTAACTGTCCGTTATAAATTTTAAAGTTGTTGAGCAATATGACCCAAAATACTAATTAAATCAACGACTTCACCGTCTTTCCTCTGGTTATCTCCATTGAAAATGTCGGCTCTGCTAGCGTTAGCCGCGGCTCGTGGTCTTCACCAAAAACAAAAGAGAAATCCTCCAACCACTAAAATCTGATTCTACTCCATTTTTGTTTACTTTTCAAAACAAACAACCTGCTGCTCATATTAAAGCTAGCAGCTAATCAGGGTCAGCTAATCGCTAACAGAGGTCAAGCTAACAGCTACGTAATAAAGCTAGGTGCTAGTTATGTTTTCGTGTTGTTTCCTTCAGCTGTTCTTGGTGCAGCGCCCCCACAGGCCAGCAGGGGAACAGGTTTTTCTAATGGTTCGCTGAAAATGTAACAAATGTTACAAAGTCTTCCAGACCATCGGGTTTTTGGGTCAGATCTCTGATTTGAGTTAATATGCTAAAGAACTTAGCTGAAGCTAAAGGTAGAGTTGCTGTAAGTTCTTACTTCTCCGTTGAAGAAGCAGAAGATGGTTGCCACAAGCAGACCCTGGAATGAGAAAAACATGAGTTAGGCTCTTTGTAAGGGAACAGTTCAAGCTGCTGAAAGTAGAAAGCATCAGGATTTGAGACAGATGCATTCTGGGAGGGAGGGATTGGCTCTTCCTATTGCGAGAGATATTTTCCTGCTGGGAGAAGCGATCAGATAATGCCTCATCAACATCCAACAGCTTTCAGATAATTCCCGCCTTCCTTCCTGTTGTTCCTCCCTGGGATGCAACGTAAACAAACCTCTTAAAGGGGAAGCTGCCACCAACAGAGGCTTTTATTTTTGTCTGAAATTGCAATTATGAAGTTATAATATTAGCAAAATAGGGACACAAAAATACCAGAAAAAAATAGTAAATTACTTGGAAAAAAGTTGTTTTAATGAGAACAAATCTTTGATAAAATTATTTTTAAATTAGGCTCGACTGTTTTAACATCCTGCTACTGATGATAATTTGATTTGTTGGCAGGTGAAGAATTTTTTAATTTGTAAAACTGATACCAAAGTGTAACGTCACAAGATGCTCAGCGTTTCTCATTTTGATTTCTTTTGTGAGGGATTTATAAAGTTATTACTTCCTAATATTACACTTTATTCTGGCCTCATTCTGACGTTTTTCTCAGATTCATTTTTGGAAAATTGTTTTCTCGTATCATTACGACTTTTTTCTTGTATTTTTACGAGTTTATTTTCATAATATATCTTTTTGTTGTAGTTTTCTCATATTATGATGTTATTCTCGTGTTTTTACTACAGTTTGACATTCTCACATTATTATGATTACCTCCATTATTCTCATATCAATACGAGTTTTTTTTCTCATAATAGGAATTTTTCTCACACAACTTTATTTTCATTTTATGACTTTTTCTTGTATCATTATGACTATTTTCAATATAACTTTTTGCCGTCCGACTATTCTCGTTTTATTTTGAGATGCTATAGTTTGACTTCGTGCGATTTCTCTCATTTTTATTATGGATTTTTTCTTGTATTATTACAAATTTATTCTCAAGACTTTTTGTCGTACGACTTTTTTCTCATATTTTGACTATTCTGTCATTACAACTTTACACGCGTGTTACGTAATGTTCTCGTATTATTGAGACTATTTTCAATAGCATGACTTTTTGTCATATTATTTTGACTTTATTCTTGTAGTTCTCAATTTTTTCTCGTCATATTGACTTTTTTTATTTTCATAATTATTATTTTTTCCTTAGTTTTGTCCTAATTCTCCTTTGTAGGAATAGACAGGAAACATCACTTTATTTAAGTGAAATAATAATAATAGTAATTATTATTATCCTATTTTATGACAGAAAAGAGATGAATGAGTTTTATTTAATAATAAATCAGATGAGTCTGGCCCGTCTCACCTGGTAGTGCATCAGTATGTGCATAATGTAGTCGTATATTTCGGAGGAGACGCGTCCTTCGGGTTTGTAGGGCAGCAGGACGAACTCGATCCCCAGCAGAGGAACCAGGATGAGCGTGGCTCTGACCGCCTTCATGTACAGACTGGACTCGGCCTGGTGCGTCACCTTCAGCTTGGTGATCAGAACCCGGACGATGTTCAGCAGAAAGAACAGGTTCACCTGGAGGAACACAAATACTCCTCATCAGGCTGCTGGCTGACTCTGCTGCTCGTTAGCAAAGCGCAGCTCTGTTTTCAGGTTAGGTGACCTAAATGTGTTCGCTGTAGCCGGAAGGACAGAACAGAAACAAGTTCAGAGTGTTTTATAAAGTACTCCGTCTCTTTAAAACTGCTCTGTAAAACCTCGTTTTAGTGTCTATGGATTTAACTCTGCGCTGTCCAAACTGTCTGCTCCAAAGTTTAACGGGCCAAATCTTTATCGTTTCCCCCAATTACAAAAATATTTTTAAATATTGTGAATTATTTCTTTTACCTACACAACAATAAATAAAAGATGTAATATTTTACTTTTATTATTATGTTACAATTTTTAAGTTTATATTTTTTCCAGAAACAAAAATAAAAATTTTCTTCCACAAACTTTTCTGTTTTTGGCCAAATATAATGAATGGGTGTGACCAAGTTTGTTTTTGTTTTGAGTAAAATCTTGTTAAATGTTTGTGATATTACTTATCAGGAGATTAAAAAAGGCTAAAGAAAAAAATCTTTGTCTTGTACTTAACATCTTCCGTTTAAGAAGATTTAACCTTTCCATGGAAAATCCCATCCTAAAATATTACAAAAAGTGTCAGAGAGCCAAATTTGGGCCTCACAAAACTAACCCAGGGGCCAGAAATGGCCCATGCGCCGCACTTTAGGCACCCCTGGTTTAGATGGGATTACTTCCTCCCTGCATCCAAATTCCCAGATGTAAACAATAAGATAGTTTAGATCTGTGTGATGTTTTACTCAGAAAAACAAGCAGCAAAAGTTTCAGAGTTGAAAAATGAAATGGAACTGGAACTCGTCCCGTTGCTCTGATAGATTCCTACAAAACAGAACAAGCCTGGGAGGGCAGATGAATCGATTTCACAAGACAAACACAATTAACCCCCCTAAACACAGCAGAGGCCAGAACCAGAACCATTGTGCAACAGAAACCCGGAGCGGATCAGCCGACACGCTGACTTCATCTTACCAGCAGAGCTGCACATATGGGGCCGTGGATGATGTAGAGCAGCGACGTTTTGGAGCTGATCCAGCAGCTGCAGGAGCGAACAGAGGAGAAGTTTAGGCAACAACGTCCGGCACAAAAACAGACAGAACATTTTACTATCTGAGGCTCACTTATCGTTGTAGTAGTAGGTCCGAGCGATGGCGTGTATGGACGCAGGAATCAGAGGAAAGCCTAAAAAATAAAATTAAGCTTTAGTTGCTGTTATTCTGAAACTAACTAGTTACATTTACTAGAGCAACTTTCTTTCATTTTATTTTTATTTACTTGTCGGGTTTTTTCCACATCTGACAGTCCGGCGGACTCGGTTTAATTATGGACCAAAATTACAACATTTGTAACAGTTCGAGCTGCGGCGGTTCTCTAAACCAACTCAAGAACCGCTGAAGACACTGAACGCAACTTCCTTCGTACAAAAGAGAAACAACAATGGAGTACAGTCAGATTTTAGCGGTTGTAGGATTTCCCCACTGATTATTTACTGGTTTGGATGTCGCCTGTTAGCCGCTAACGCTAGCGTCGCTCCTGCAGCCGCCATTACTGCGAGTCACTGAGTCATGTCCGCAAAACCAGAAGCTTCCAACGCGGCCCGAGCAGGAACCTGAACTAAATGATCGTAGCGCCTCATTTCTTACTCGATTTCATTAAAATTAAATTATACGGCTTATATGGCCACGGCTTAAATTAAAGCCAAGAAAACTGCCGAGTGTAAAATACATATATAAATCAATAAACAGTTGGGTTTCTGTCAAGCTGAAAAACGGGACTAAGCAAATGTATCTTTTATATTGATCAGTAATTTAATTTTACATTTATCATTTATTTAAAAATTATAGCGGCTGCGCCACAGCAAAGAGAAAATAAACTGATAAACAAGGTGAAGAACAACTTTAAACCAGTTATATTCTGCTTGTCCTCACCCAGCTGACCCGTTGCCACGGCAACAGAGCAGCGCTGTTTATTTAATATATTACCCAGAATGCCCTGCGCTGTAGTCCACTTCCTGCTTTTGGAGCGGTCTCTGGTCTGCTTAGTGTTCATATCATTCTAACCCAAACCGAGGCAGAGTTTTTTTAGGACCGGAGTTTTTTGTTGTTTTTTGGTTAAATTACGAATTCGGATCTTCACAATAGACAAACAGACTGGAGTTTGAGTAAATCAATGGTGTAATTAAATCTTGAGTATTTTTACTGTGCTTTACTTTTTACTTTTACTCAAGTAATTTTATCATGAAATATTTCTACTCTTACTGGAGTAAAATGTATGTATTTTCTACCCACTGGATGAAAAACAAACATGTTTTAACCGAAAATCCACCAGACACAGACACACACCTGCAGTTTCTATTAACTTTTCACAAGTTTTGTTTTGAAAGAAACTGATTTGGAAAATTTTTCTTTTGCCTGATTTTTTTATTTTATTTTTGTTATTTATATGAATTACTGTCATTTCAGTCCCTAAAATGCCAAAATTTCCTCTATTTTGGATGGTCTGATGATGTCCATCCATCCATCCATCCATCCATCCATCCATCCATCCATCCATCCATCCATCCATCCATCCATCCATCCATCCATCCATCCATTTTCTTTACACCCTTGTGAGTAGACTTTTTACTAAACATTCTTTACTTTTATGTGAGTGATATTTTTGGGAGCTGTGCGCTGCTCTGGTGAGTTTTAGTGGATTTTTTCGCCACTTACCCCAGCCGAGCAGATAATACCACATGAGGTGCTGCTTCTCGGCGAACACGGCCACCACGATGAGCGTGTGAAGGTAAATCCCCTCACACAGCATCCAGAAGTAATTACAGCCAAACAGGTAAAGGTGGATAAACTGGGACACTTTACAGCTCATCTACAGAAACACGAAGCAGTAATGTAAAAACATCAGACATGATGGGTGCAGAAAAACATACCAGCAGTTTCTTTACTAAGTCACACATGTTAAAAACAGACAATAATCAGCTGTTACTCTGGTTGGAAAGGAAATAAAACATTCATAACTGAATGTTTAATGGAAAAGTATAACTGCCAAAGACTGGAAATAAATTCTGTTTCTCGTTTTAACTGGAAACTGTCTTGTTAAAATGAGAATTAGATGAGTTTTATATCACATAAAAACAAGAAACATTCTTATTTTAACAAGAAAATTTCTTGTTTTAATGTTTTAACCAGACAAAACAAATATATAGTTAATTTTAGTTTAAAGAGATTAATTTTATGTCTTACTTCGAGTAATGCGCATTCAACATATTCAGCACAGTTAGGATGGTTTGTTTAGCTAGGATGCATAACATTATTAGCATAGTTAGCATATCTGGAACAGTTAGCATGATTAATGCAGTTAGCATTGTAAACAGTTGAGGCAGTTAGCGTCAATGTTTAGTGTAACTAGGAAACCCAACACGGTTGATGCAGTTAGCATATTAAACGACATTAGCATGGTTAGCAGAGCTAGCATAGGAGAGCTGTCAGCAGTTAGAGTTGTGAACAGGGTTAATTTGGGAGATTTTGACTGCAGTCTGTGTAGTTCCTGAAATTCTTTCAGCTTTTTTGCAGTAGTTCAAACTGAAACACCAGAAATAAACTGGATGGATTTGAACCAAACAATGAACTTACTGGATTTCTTTGCACCAGCTCCCGGTTGTTAGCCACTGCAGTTAGCCAAATGATAGTGATGACAGAGTTCAGGACAAAAGAGAAGAAAAGGTTCTTGTGAAGAGTAATCCTCTGGCAACTCAGACTTCTGCAAGAAAAGCCAGATGTTTTCACCCACTCAGAAGAGAATCAATGAATAAAACCTAAACTTGGAGCAGGTTGGTGTTAGGAACTTACTTGAAATGGAAGAAAATAGCCAGTGAGATGAAGAGGGACACCAGGGAGAGTCCATGTCCAATGAGGGTCAAGTAGAAATGATTCATTGCGGTCTGGAAAGAAGCAGAAGACAAATTGGGTCAAAAAATCTCCATGAGGTGCAACTTCATAATTTCAAACACTTCCTTGTTCATCAACCAGCCAAGGTGCAATCTGGAGGTGTGTGCACACTTCTCGTTCTGGGAGCCTTATTCCACAGTGGCTCATATTTACTGATTTTCTTTTTTTGTTACTTGGTGAAATCGTTTTGTTGTAACAGTTTTGGAAGTTTTCACACCCGATAGTCAAGTAGACTCGGTTCAGTTGGACCCAAAACTTCATCATCTGTTCCATCTCCAGCTGCTGTGGTTCTCTGTCTTTCTGCTGTGAGTCAAACCAACCAAACCCTTTGAGAAACCTGTTCTCCTCCTGGCCTGTGGGGGCGCTGCACCAAGAACCACTGAAGGAAACGACACAAAAACCTCTGAAGACACTGAGAGCAACTTCCTTCTTCTCAAAACGTAAACATAAAATAAAGTGTTGTCAGATATTAACTGTTGGAGGATTTCTCTTTAGTATTTGGCTAAAGACCATGGGCCATTTCTCCCATTAGCGCTAGGCTAGCACGTTTGTTTTGGTGGTATTTACCCAGAATTCCCTGCGCTGTGGTCCACCTCCTGACTATGGAGGGTCTCCAATCCGCTTGGCGTTTACATATACATACAAACCACTAAGAGTTCAGTTCAACAGAACCCAGACTGAAGTTTGTATCAGACCAGAGTTCGATTAGCGCTCAACTCACCAAACAAACCGAACTTTCTACACAAGTGAACTGGAGTTTGATCAAAGCGACTAAACACGGCTGGTGAACCTGCTGGAGGCCCGGCAGGGTTTCCTCAAATTTAAGATCCTTTTAAGAAGACTACAAACTACAACCTGTCCCCTGACGGATGCTAATACATCCTTGCTAGCTAGCTAGCAAAATGTCAACTAAAAATAGTGGCATAATCGAGTTGTTACAGCGATGGCACTGAGAAACCACAGCTGATTAGATTGGACTTGGACAGCTGCACAGCTCCCTGATATTCTGTCAACAGAAATGTTTGGAAAAATACTCAGGGCGCTGAAGCCTGTGGGCGTCAGAGTAACGACGCCGGTCTGAACTGGGACAGAAATTACATGTATGTGAATTTAAACTCAGGATCTTTGAGTTTAAATTGCAGTTCTTGACGTTAGCGCTCATTCCTAATACATTACCAGCAGACGAGGCTTTCCACTGCCTTGTACTTGCAGTTTGTTTTTGTTTTTAATGTTTTTTTTTACATGTATTTTTAAATTTTGAACATGGAAATATTGTGAGCTACAAGCCCCAATAATGTTGTTCTCTCTGAATGTGTGACCTTTTCAGCATCATTTTGTCATTCCTTTCCGGTAAAGTCACGCACCATGATTCCTTCGTTCGTGTGTTCGTTGCAGCGCGTGTAGTTGGTCCAGGTCCGGTTGCTCTCAGGATGAACAAACCACTGACCGCTGTCGGTGCAAATCTTTGTCACCATTTCTGAAAGACAAAAAACGTTTTAAAAAAAGCACGGTTTTTCCCGTTAAAAGAGAAGGATTACTTCCCACTGTCACCACACGATAAAGGAAACTGACAGAAATGTTTAGTTTGTTGTTTTCCTCACCAGAAGGATCAAAATCCTGGAAGTAGTCCGGGCAGTGCTGCTCCGACGTGACTCCGGCTTGAGTGTCATCCCAGCACAGCCATCCATCCCAGGTCCGATTACACATGGGCTCTAAAACCACAGAGATGCTTCAACGGGCGAGTTTTTAAAGTACAATCCACCAATCAGACATAAAATTATCACCTTTTGCAACCAAAACAGCCAGCAGGACTTGACCTCCAAGATGTTAGCAGTAGATACGTTAAGAGTGACCTATTACACTTTCTTTGACAGGTGAAGATACGTCAATGGCCTACACAAAACATGTTCATTGCATTTTCTGCACAAAATTAAAATTTTAATCTGCTCAGTTTTGCCTAATTAGGTTTTTTTTAGGACCTCTTGTCCCTTTAAATCTAAATAAGCTGCTGCTGGCCACGCCCCCTCCAACTCAACGTTTACAATTATACAACCGTACATGTTTGAAAGGCATTAGTAGAGCCTCCTGCACAACCAACAAGAATACAGCAAGTGTTTTCTGGATAGTAAGTCAACAACTAATATAATTTCTTGTCTTTTCCAGCAGCCATTGTACAGCTGTAGAACCAGCTGACCAAACATGTTGGAGCTCTGCTTCAGTTGCTAGGTAAGGGGAAATCTGAAGGCTACCATGTCTGCCGTTTGCGTTGTCCTTCATGATCTTCTGGTAGCACTCGAACTGCGCCGTGACGATCTTGTTCCTGGTGATCCCAAATTCGTGGTAGACGTTGTTGGGATGCTGCTGCTGGCTTTCATTCACTTCCATGCTGGCCCTCACCAGGAACTGAAAATACAAGGTTACGAGCAAAACAAATAATCCACACAGTGTCAAAACTGAAGAGTCAGGAGCGTCTGACCGGACCAAACTCTGTTAGCCACTAGTTACTGATGACTGAGTGCAGCGGGAAGTCATTCTCTGGTCTTTAACAGGAAACTATTTTACAGCACTCAGTGGGTTGGACAACATTTAGCTGGAATGTCAAAGTTTAAAAACCCAGTGAAGATCCAACATGGAGAACTGTTGCATGATAGCCTGCATGCTAATGTTAGCTTGATAGTTACAATAGTATATAAGCACATTTTGATATGATAGCTAAATTTAACTTAAATGGAGTCAGTCTATGTTAGTTAATTTTCTTTGAAGTTGTTAGTGTTATTCTATGTTAGTTAGCATAATAGCATATAAGCCAATGTTAGCTTAATAGGTAAAATTAGCCTTTTAACTATTTCTTGCTTATACATTGCTGTTGACAAACTAAATGGAGTTATTCTGTTTGTCAACATGCTAGTGATAGCCCGCATGCTAGCGATAGCCCACCAACCAGTGTTAGCTTGATACAGTAGCGTTTTAACCATTTTGTATACGAATACTAAGTTTAACATACAGAACTGAGTTAATCTGTGCTAGTTATTTTTATTTGTATAATACATATGCTAGTTAGAGCTAGTGTATTTTAGCATGGTGCCCCATTCAACCATGACACCAAGCTGACATTAGCTTAATTTGGAGAATTAGTCTGTTAGCTAATTTTTGCTTATGTGTTGCTGTTTCCATATTGAATAGTTATTCTATATTAGTCAACATGCTAGTGATAGACTAATATGCTAACATGAGTGGATAAAGCAGGATAACATCTAATTCCTAGACCATGTTTTATGTTGTCTTACTGTTTTTAGGTTGCACAGAAGAATGAGTGCGACCATCCAGCTCCATCTGAAGCCGTCTAATTTCCTCTCAGCCATGTCAGCTAACGATGATTCACCAGCTTCAGGTCTGAAACAGGAAACAACAAACAATTAAAACCCCTCAGAAAAGCTGCTTCACTGATCTTCTACCTAGACTAAACTTCAATTTATGTAACTTTAGCCAGGAGGAATACAAATGTCAAAAAATAAACAATGTAAATCAATATTTACATGATCAAAAACAAACAAAACATGCCATAATTGAAAAAAACAGGCACATTATATAAAACAGTGTAATCTGAGGAAACTGTTGGATAATAACTGCAGGCATCGTGTGGGTCACTCAAAATAAGAAGCTCCTGCAGCGAATTGGGTTGAGAAATCAAAGGGACACCAGGGAAGAAGAAACAACAACGAATGCTTCCTGAAAACAGCTCATATTTTTGGCCGGTCTGCTGCTTTTTAAAAAGCCACACATCATTAGCATTCAGTTGCCGAACCTGAACCGAGGCAGGCGCTGTAAATCATGCGTGTTTACGGCCTTCACTTCTAAAGGCTGAGCTCTGGAGGTTGGTTGGACCAACTGGGGCTCCAAGGCGAAACATCTACTTTACAGGCTAATCTGTGTAAATTCAACTAAATACGATCAGAAGCAGGAAAAAGCATCAAGCTAATGTAAAGCTAACACATAAATGCAGGCTACTGAGAGACAAACTACAGGGGACTCATAATAAATATTCAGACAAAAGCTAACAGCTAATCAAGTAAAGCTAGCAGCTTAACAGAGAGAAGTTAACAGAAAATCATAGTCAAGCTAGCAGCTAATCAGAGACAAGCTAATAGATGTTCAGAGTCAAGGGGAAACAATTTCCTCAATCTGAAAAAATAATAAAAACTTTAATAGCAATGTAAGCAAATCCAATGATAAACATTTGAACACTTTTAAATCACAGGGTATTAGCTCTCACACTCTGCAAACAGAAACAAAATGGTGGAAAATCTGCACCCTGAGCCCATATCAAAGACAAAAGAGAAATCCTCTAACTGATGAAATGTGACTCCAGTTTTGTTTGCATTTTGTGAAGTAGGAAGTTGCACTCGGTCTTCTTTGGAGGATTTTGTGCCATTTGCTTCAATGGCTTTCAGTGCAGCGCCCCCAGAGGCAGGGAGGTGAAAGAGAAAGAAAATCACAGTGTAACAAATGTTGCAACTTTGGTCCCCAATCAAACTGAGTCTATCTGGAGTGAAAACTCTAATGAACAGCGAGTTATAGGTGAACCTGAAACTGAATAAAATATGCAATTAATGCAACTTTTTTTCTCCAACAATACGGCATAAACATATGAACCTCCTGAAGAGCAGAGAGGAGTACTTTGCTGATATCATTCGGTGCTAGCTGTTGCTATCTTAACACAGTGACCTGATGAACATCTGCTGCTGGGTTTTATGAGCGAGGCCTTGTTCACTCACTCACCATATCGTGTTCAGCGTATGGAGGGGCCAAGCATGGATGTGACGGCCGCCAGCTGGTTTTCATTTCAAACGACGATGCTGCTCCTCTATCTGCTGCTACATCCCCACATAACAACAGTTTCTACTGAAACCAACAACACAAGCCAACGAGAGATTCCTCAACCTATAATTCTTGGCAGCAAGCAACCTCCAATTTGCATTGTTTGGGTAACAAATCAAAATTCTCTGGCTGCAGCAGGGCGAATGCAGAGGAATAAACGCGAAGGCGAGCGGGGGGTCATTAGTCCAACAATGCACCGCAGATGGATCTGACCTCCAGGTCGCTGCGCGGCGTTACAAGAGCCTTTCTCCAGCAGGGAGGGAGGGACAGAGGCTGAACAGCATAGCTGTGATCTGCAAATTGGAAACAGCCATTAGAAGGTCAGCTGCTCCGTCATGCATGAATGGAAATACACAACGAAAATGTTCACAAACACACGGCGGCGCCCGCCCTGCCAAGTTCCCCAGCTGTTTCTTGGCCAATCTTGGTTTGAGTCCCGTCTACCGGACGTCAAGAGAAGGCTTTCCCAACGCAAACGCTGCGGATCGGTTCTTCTAATTGGCCTAACGTCAATTTATTTAATAAAATTAGATCCATTTTTCAAAACAGTCATTTTCTCATCCAGCTCAGTTTCATTTTCTGTTGGTCAAACCAGTCAGGATGAGCCGGAGTCTCTGGTGACTCCATGAACGGAAACATCTGCTTTCCATCACAGTTAAACTAGAAAGTGTTTCATTTTTAAAAATATGCATTTTCTTATGTTCAACCCCACTGAACATAAACTTTGAACATTTATTTTAATTTTGTTAAAGAGTAAAGCTAAGTTAAGCAGAGCTTAGCTAACAGCTACTGAGAAGCTGCTACAACTCATAGTAAAACTAGCGGCTGATTAAAGTTGCTAACTACTTGCTAATTAGAAGCTACAAGATACAAGCGTAGCTGTTAGCTGCTACTCATAGTAAAACTAGCAGCTAATCAGAGTCCAGCGAGTGGCCAGTAGGCGTCAAAATATCAGAAGACAAGCTAACTGCTCCACTGCTAAGCTGGGTGCTTGTTGCTCGCGAAATAGGAAGTTGTGCTCAGTGTCTTAAGAGGTCTTTGTGTCGTTTCCTTCAGTGGTTCTTGGTCCAGCGCCCCCACAGGACAGGAGGGGAACAACAGCTGAACAGGGGAACAACAGCTGATTGACCAAAATCGAATCAGGTCTCCCGGACTGTGAGGTGTGTAAACCCTCTTAAATTAATTTAAATAGTCAGCCTTACATATGTTAATCACAGGTTTTAAATATTGTCGTTTCAGGGCTATTAATCTGGTATATTCTGGTATTTGTGGTGTTTGTTGTTGTTGTGGGACGTTTGTGAAATGTACAAACATCTTCGTTGCGTTCTGTAACTCGAGGCGGTTGAAGCTACTGTTCAGTAGCTGCTAACATGCTAGCTAGCCACATAAATTAGCAGCTACTTCTATATTTATATTCACTAGATCCATAGTTTTTCCGTCTTAAATTTGATTCAGTGTTGCATTAAAAAGGTGTTAAATTTGACTTGCTGAAACCTGCTGCCACCACGGTGGTGAGTTCAGGGTACGATGTTTGTTTTCCTCCACGTAGTGTTTGGTCTCATCTGAGCAGAACATCTTTGTTTTATTCCACTATGTCATAGTTTTTGTTCCCTAGCCGCAGCTGAAAGCTGAAAGTCTGACCTCCACTGAAGAACAACAACATTGATCTGCGCGAGCCACGTGAACTGTGGGTGGCCCGTTTTATCTGGAGTCCCTCAGAGAGTTTCACCTGGGTGGGTAGCCGTGTACACTAGACACAGGAGATGACATCACCCATGACGTCTGCTCGCATGCACAGCGTTATCCAAGGCCTGTTCAACATCTGCCGTCTTCTCACCTGCTGCCAGATCCCTGCCGTCCTTATCGGTGTCCCACTATCACTAGCTAGCAGCTGCAAAGCTAGCAGCTTCTCCCACAGGAGGCAACCAGGAACCAGGAAGTCTCTGGATGGCGAAAGGAATCCAAGTTCTGCCTATTTCCATAAAGCTTACAGTGTTATTGATTTAACTTTATGAATACAGATGTCACTGAGGGTAAGGGGACAATTAATTAAAAAAGCATAATAATATCGCGACAGCTTCCATTTGGACCCAGTAGAAAAAAATACAGAAAAAGTGTTTGGTCATACTAACAAGGCTCAAGCTAACAGCTACTAAAAGACAAATTACTCATTGCAAAGCTAGCAGCTAATCAGAGTCAAGCTAGCAGCTAATCAGAGTCAAGCTAATATCTATAAAGAGATTAACAGCAACCCAAAGTAAAGTTAATCAGTCAAGCTAATAAAAAGACTACAGTCTATTTATACTAAAGCTAGCAGCTAACAGCTACTCATGGATATGCTAATTTTTGCGACTTTATCCTCATTATTTCAACTTTATTCCAGCAATATCATAACTTCTCACATTATTATCGTATTATTTCGACTTTACTCTTGTAAAGTCGAATTGCCACCAATTCTTTGTCTTACATATAAAGTGGAATTTACGAGATAAAATATGTTTGTTTAACCAACAGAGGCAGTCAGTTTTTACAGTGCACCCATCACTCAGCTGTTAAACTGCTAATGGCTGACTATGGGCTCTACTGGAGCAGACAGCCTGACTAACTGACCAGCTTCAGGAGAGAGCAGAACTCTAAAAAATGTAATCCTGCATTTATCAGGCATTTAGTCTGAATTTCTGCCTCAGTTTCAACATCTGAATTATATCAGCAACAGAAGGAAAAACAATTAAATCACTTGTAGCTAAAATGTTTCAGCTTTAGATGCTGCAGCAACTCGTTTTGTTTTTCACAAACCAACAAAGTGTAAATGTGTTTCTGCTGTCTGGAAGGAAGGAAGATGTTCCTGTCTGCTGATCTTCTTTCTGCTCCGGCCTATTCGATGGAAACTCCCTCCGTCTGTCCGTATGAGGCCGTGTCTGATCAGGCCGGTCCTCTGAGAGCACGTTTCCCATAAGTCCACATTCCTTCAGTTTACGGTCAAAAGCTGCAGTGCAGCATCTCAGTGGATGGAGCGAGTCCATTGCATGGGAAACGACCGACGGGGCAGCAACCGACGGCTGGGAAGCAAAAACCAGAAAAATACGGTCATTCTGTGGGAAAAAGCGACAAGAACCCGATTCTCCCAAACACACGCAGCCGAGGGAGGCGATTGTTTTCCAGCTTTAACGGCAGACAATAAAAAGATACCAGAGTGTTCAAGTCATCAGACCCACACCCTGCGCAGCGTGCCAGCGACCAGAGGGCCGCACATGGATCCGCTTACCGCAGAGACCCGATCCGACACGGGATCCGCTTACCGCAGAGACCCGATCCGACAAGGGATCTGCTTACCGCAGAGACCCGATCCGACAAGGGATCTGCTTACCGCAGAGACCCGATCTGACACGGGATCCGCTTACCGCAGAGACCCGATCCGACGCAGAGACCCGATCTGACACGGGATCCACTTACCGCAGAGACCCGATCCCACATGGATCCGCTTACCGCATAGACCCGATCCGACACGGGATCCGCTTACCGCAGAGACCCGATCCGACGCAGAGACCCGATCTGACACGGGATCCGCTTACCGCAGAGACCCGATCCGACATGGGATCCGCTTACCGCAGAGACCCGATCCGACGCAGAGACCCGATCTGACACGGGATCCGCTTACCGCAGAGACCCGATCCGACGCAGAGACCCGATCCGACATGGGATCCGCTTACCACAGAGACCCGATCCGACAAGGGATCTGCTTACCGCAGAGACCCGATCCGATGCAGAGACCCGATCCGACAAGGGATCCGCTTACCGCAGAGACCTGATCCCACACAGGATCCGGTTACTAATAGAACATTTCTATTACTCTCAGATTTTTGGAGGAATTTGCCTCTTGTTTTCTACAATAACCCCAAAATGTTGTAGCAGATTTAATGTTTGCTGCACTAAAAGAAAATCATCTAGTTTTCAGTTTCTTTTAAACTTTATTTCCAGTAACCAGAACAGGATTTTGGTGACTTTGATTCAAAACATTTGTTATATTTAGCCGAGTTAAATAAAAAATAAAAGCTGATTTTGCAGCAGCAAAGTAAAAGTTTCTCCAAATTTTTCCCCTGATTACAGATTAAAATTCTCCTTCTGGATCTTTGAGTTGCAGCTGGGGGCCGCACAAATCAGTCCAAGGGCCACAAAAGGCCCCTGTGCCGCACTTTGGACACCGCTGCTCCTGATGTTCACTGGGTCCCTGAAGCTGCAGAGACAGACGGCCGGAGGAAGAAACAGGAATCCCAGAACGATATGAATATTGGAAGAACCTGTCACTGTGAATTTGGCCCTGTGTACCGGGTCAGAACCGCCTCGGTCCGTTTTCACTCCAAGCTCAGATTAAATGTTGATGAGCAGGAAGGCAGAAGGAAACACGGTGCTGAACTTCTCCTCACGATTTCAATCTTTAATGTTTTCCAGCACCAAACATTATAATTCCAGCTGCATCAAAGTGGGTTTTATGACAAGATGGCTGCAGTTTAAATGGTAATTCTGATTACAAACTTGAAATTTGAAAATTTGTTTAAACTTTGAGTGAAAATAAAGGAGTTATGAATGAATTAATTGCTAATTTGGATTTGGGCTAAAAATGAGCTGCGCTAACACAAAAGCACTAATCATAAACGTTAACTACGCTAATGCTAAAGTGCTACACCAACACGGTATGGAGTGGAAGCTAATGCTATAGTGCTAACTTTGCTACCTATTATATCTTCCACTGGTGGGCAACACTAGCTAAAAAGTTAGCGGGGCTAACCTGAAAGCACAAATCATAAACATTGGTTCCCCTACTACTAAAGCGCTACAAGGTACTTAGCATAAGCTAATGCTAAAGTGGAGCTGATACAAAACAGACTTCATGCCCTTCAAAGTAAGAGCATGAATATAAACTGTAACTATTTAAAAAATTCTTAAGTCGAATTCTCCCCAACATGTATTTAGGGGAAGCTAACTGTGCTAAACATTGTCAAAGTTAGCATAAGCGCTAAAGGAAAACTGTGTTGTGCAAACATGCTAACAGATCAATGCTGTACCATGTCCTGAATGAATCCATCAACTGTTAGCTAGCTCTGCTAATCCTGCTCTTTTGCTTTAGCTGCTCCTCTTTCCGTCTTTGTCTGGATTAGAAACCCGGGCTGAGAGACGCTGGTGAAGGTTTGAGCTTCCTCCTTCCCTCTGCCGTTTGAAACGACAGAGAAAGTCCAGTTGGCTTATTGAAGCATCATGCTGTCTCCTCTCAGCTACTGGCAGTCCCAGTGAAAATACAAAACCACAAGGCAACTGGTGGAGGTCAAAGGTGCTCAGAGTTATGACTAGCAGAGGAACATCGTTCCCAGCTGGATGAGTAAATTAGGGCTGGACTCATTTGTATTAAAGTGAAACATAAACAACATAATTCATCCGTCCGGTGGACTCAGTGGACCTCAGAGGTTCCCAATAGGCTCCCGGCGTTTCACACAAACACTCTGACATCCAGTAGCTTAATCTGACTGGAAGATCCATGAGACTCATAAGGGAAAAAATGATTAATTAACCAGCTAACTATTTAGTTGGCAAGCTAAAAAAAAAGAAAAAAAGCTATTAAGCTAGCAAGTGAAATATTTAGTTTGTACATATTTAGCTATTTAGCTGCATGCTACATAATTATGCAGTTATTCCAGAGCTAAATATTTAGCTAGCAAGCTAAATATACAGCTACAAATATTTGGATCAAATTTAGCTAAATATTTAGTTGACTCTAATCTAGATAATGATTGCATTTGTAAAGAAAACATTTAGCTTCAATCCAAATATTTGGTCTGGAGCTAATTGTTAAGTTTGTATTTGAATTGTCCAAATATCAGATTTAAATCTGGATCTCAGAGATAATCTGGATTATGAAGCTGCTGTTTGAGGTGTTGACTGAAGCTGGAAAACAGGACGGTTGTCCTGACGTTACAACAGGGTCTTCCCAGAAAGATGACCCTCTGAGCTGCGCAAAGGAAAAAATAGCACAAATACTGAGTTAAAAATATCCAGGTCAAAAATAAAACCGCGTTCTGCAGGTGCAGAGCGGATTCAGCGGTTCGAACTGGTGGAGAAAATCCAGATCAGCTCTGAAATATTCCAACAAGGCTCCATTTTCACTCCTTCATAACTCTGTCAGCAGCTGAACCCGGTCAGCTGCCATCGCCCCGATTCCCTTCGGATAACGCAGGGACAAAAATAACTCTGGACAAACCGGCCGACAGGATATCCGACTGAGAGTCCGAGACACTGCAAAAACAAAACCGTAGAAATTACAGCGGCTAATAAAGGCTGTGATGTTGGAGGACAGAGGGGAGGATCTGCTTCACCAGGTTCAGGGATCTGTCAAAGGCGTCCACAAAGACGGAGCGAAAGTGGGAAAATTCTCAAACTGCTCAACATTTTCATGAATTTCTTTTCATCGTCAGAAGAATTTTGATTCATCGTGACGACATGTTTACATTCCCCAAAGCTAAAGCTAAGGTTTTACTATTTACCTCAGAGAGCAATAACCAGAGGTCAATAGGCTCCACTAATAAGCTAATTTTGCTCATAGGGAAGCTAATTTTTCATTTAGCGCTTTAGCTAATTATGACAACGTTACTACCAGTGGTGGGCACGTTTAATTGGTTTTCACTGAAGTGTGTAAAGAAATAAGTCTTAAACGAACCAGCTTTTACTCCGTGCAGCATTTCTCCATTAATGATTTATTCATTTTTTCCTTATTAATATTCTGAAGTGGGAATATTTCCTCTGATCTTCTCAAACAGAAAAAGCTTCAGATCTGCAGAACAGAAACCAGATGTCATCTTTTAATCGCAGCTCATGAGTCCATCGATTAACTCAACAGGTGAAGATTCGTTTACCGTCAGTTCACTGATTAATTATGATTCAAGCCAAAAGAAAGACAAAAAAATGAAAAAAATGGGAACAACGACGGCACTGTTTAGACAAACAGGCTGGTTATAAATCAGATCGATGAAACAACGTCTGGAAAATACAACAATCTGCACCAATAATCTGCCTTCAGTTCTGAGTTTCAGTAGAAAACCGAGACAGAAAATAAATTATTTCTAGGCTTAAAGAAAACACAAGATCTTAGAGTATTTTTGGTCTAGTTTCTAGTGATTAGAGAAAATAATTAAACTGGAAAACTAGCAGTTAGCGGCTAGCGGCTAGCATCGCTTCAACACATTCAAATGGGCCTCGATCAAAACTTTTCCACTGGAATCAAATGTTAACGCATGTTTTAAAAGTAATTTGAAATTTTTATGAAAAACTGATTATCTGCAGCCATTTTGCAGCTTCATGAGCTTCAGAATAATAATAATTTCACAGCTGACCAAGCTAGCAGGACAAACGCAGCCATTAGCTAACAGCCAGCGTCAGACTGAAAACGCTGCAACATAAACCTTCAAGCTTCCTACTGAAATTCCCCAGAGACGGTAAAAACACTCAGACTCAGCTGTTTGAAGATAAAAACAGAATTATCTTCAAAGTGTTCCTTGAACCCAGAACCAGGACGACGTCAACCACATCAGAACCAGAACCGGGTCAGCGGGAACCAGCCTTTATTCTTTATTATGCATGAGAGGAATAAAACATTTCAAAAGGTTTCACATCCGTGAAACTGAATCCAGAGCCGACCGCAGGCCATGAGGCAGATGATACACGATAACTTCTCTATGAGGTCAGCGGAGAGACGGAGCAGGAAGCAGCACAAAATGCAACATGGAAAATATTTTAACTTTAAGCAAAACCAGAAACTAAAGGCACATTTCGGTCTTTCTTAGAAAATATATAATTTAAAAATGTTACTTCATTGTTTAGCTAAAGAGTTGACTAGACCTTTCCATGCTTTTTTCTTACTTTTATTCAATATTAAATTATTATTACTTTAGCATAAATGCTAACTCTTACTTTCTGATTTCAGTCGGCCATTTAGATTTTTTGCAGATGCGTTTCCTCAGAACAGCTGCTGAACGCGTCTCTTTGCTCTTAGAAACTTTTCTATTTTGTGCTTCTGAACTATGCTTGCTAAGCTAGCTATGCTAGTTATGATAGCTATGATAGCTTCGCTAACTATGATAGCTATGACAGCTATGATATCTTCGCTAGCTATGATAGCTATGTTAGCTTCGCTAGCTATAATAGCTTCACTAGCTATGATAGCTTTGCTAGCTATCATAGCTATGATAGCTTCGCTAGCTATGATAGCTTCGCTAGTTATGATAGCTTGATAAATTGACTGACAGCCAAACAAAATATGGGAAAATTACTTTAAAATAATTCCAATAAATTATTTTAAAGTACATTTTATAATTATTGACAAGAAATATTAGATATAATACAAAAATTTGAATTAAAAACCATACAATTTTAAAAATATATTAATATTTTTATTTATTTTTTTGGAGTAATTTGGTTAAAGTGTTCATATCCTTTATGTACATTTGATTGTAATTTATTTTATTAAACAGTGAATCATCAGTGTTTATGAGGAACAACAGACACCAGAAAACAACTTTCTTTCATAAAAACCTAAAATAAATTTTAGAATAAAGATTATGTTTTTTATGTTTTCCTGCTGTAAACCACTTTGAACTGCCGTGTTGCTGAAAATGTGCTGCACAAATAAACTTAATTTATCGACTGAAATACCAAAGATTTCCCCTAACAGTACTTCTGACTGCGTATTTTAATATTCAAACACCAAATACACTTTAAAACGCATCAATACAAACGTCTTAGCTCAACCGCAGAAACTAGCATCTACAGTTTCCTGTATCTCAGCTTTCAACCAATCAGTGCCAGGGAAGGTAAATGGAGCTTCTTGATTGGCTGTTTTCTAAACAGTTTGTAGATCAACTTCTCATTTTCTCTTAAAAACTCTGCAGCCCGTCGGGTTTTCTGTGAATAATTTGTAGGATCATGATCTTTAGCGCGTCGCTGCGTTTTCCACCATTCGGAGAATCTGATATTTTATCAAATTAAAGATCAAAGGATCAAATAAACCGTGTTTCAAAACAAACATGGATCTGACGAATACAAAACACCGTTTTTTTTTACAGTGTAAACAAGGAAGTGCTCAGCAGCAGCCATGTTTAAATGTCGTTGAATTTCTTCTTTAGCGATTAGCAGCGGCGGCTGTCGGTTGCTATGGTTACGGCGCCTTTCTGCTCGCCGTAGTTTTAAAAACCTAAACAGTCCTCAGTAACCAAAATTAGTACAATTACTAAATAAACCAAAACAACGAAGCCCTGATGATAAAAAGATGCAGCAGCTTGATAACTATTGATATTAATTAATATAACTAATTAATTAATATCATTATTAATCAGCAGTTTTTCATTAAAATACTGAGTTTTCACATGTTTTCGGTTTATTTGCACCAGTTTTCTTCCTGCTGATTTTATTCTACATCCATTAAAATCTACTTTTGAAGCAGCAAAGGCGGATTAACCTAGATTATTTCAGGAAAGTGAAGCTTTCCTGAAATACTGACCAGTAAAAACTCAGATTTATCGCCTGCATGCGATCAAAGATGGCAGATATTTAGGAAACATGGCCGCCGCCATCAGGCCCCGTTTACCAGCCGCTTTGTCAACATATAAAACATCAGCCACACTCTGGGGGTTACGGGTCACGGATTATAAAAATCTAGGAAGCATCGGCTCCAGATTATCGGCTGGAGTCTGAAAAAATACTCCATGAAAACTAAGAGCAATAATCTGGATTATTTAGTTTCTTATAGGAGAATAAAACTCATATTTTCTGTATGTTCATTTATTTAGAAACTATTTAACTACTAAAAATGTGGACAGATTTAAATATTTAGCTTCTAACATATTTAGTTAAGCTAAATATTTTGTTTCATAACTAAATATTTATCTCATGAACAACATCTTTAGCTTGGAGTTAAATATTTAGCTTTTGAACTAAATATTTAAGGCAGAAGCTAATTTTTTCCTAAATTTTTGTTTGGATTTTAATATTTAGCTCTGAGCAAAATATTTATAAATTAAAACATTTATTTATGTGAATATTTAATTCCAAATTAAAATCTTAGCTCAGATGTAAATATTTAGTTTATGAACTAAACATTCAGCTTTCTAACCTTTTTAGTTTGGAACATTTGTGGTGAAAACCTGGTTTATTTCTCAGATTTAACAGGATAAATCATTTCTGTTGGTTTTTACTCCTCATCTTTAATCTGTTGGGTTTTTCAGCGGTTCTGACATCCGGACCAGAACCAGACCGCAGGTCCAGTTCAACCAGAACCTCCACCATATCATCATCATCATCATCATCATCATCATTTGCTCCTCTTCATCACCCAGCCAGCAGGTCCGGCTCTGGATGGTCCGGTTCGGTCTTATGTAACCGGACCGAGCGGTCGGCTGACGGCCGGACCGGGAGGTTCTGGACGCGCTCGGTCGGGTTCGGCGGTTCTGCTGACTCAGCACCAGCAGACAATCAATGGAAGGTTTTAGAAAATCGGAGCTTCAATCCGCGGATTTTCTCCTGACTGCAGAACCAGAACCAGGACGGATCCAGGTCCAGAATAAAAGCCCGAACCCTTTTCTGTTCGTATCAGCAGAACTGGAGGTCCAAACGGACTGGTACCGCCGCCAGCAAGGGATCAAACCCCAACAAAGCCCGACCCGTTCCAGCTTCCTTACCGGTCACGGCTATTCCGCAGCGGTTCGGATCCGATCACGCTCCTCCGGTCCGGTCCGGTTCGGCTCGGTTCGGATCTGCGGCAGCTCTGCGCGCAGCTCCGGCGGCTTCAGCTTGACGTTGGAAGTCAGCCCACTGCTTCCTGTTACATCACCGTGGAGTGGAGTGGAGCCCAGCGGAGCGGCTCCCACCCACCCGGCCGCCGGCCGCCCACTCCCACGCTGCGCAGCGGGCGGGCGGGTCGCTGCTGGGCGGACTCTAACCCGCAACAACTGCGGTTCCTCCACCAGTGTGCGCAAATCTTTGTCCACATGTAACAATGCGCTGTTTCCATTAAATCATAAATGGTTGCGCTTTTATCAACTAGGAACTGCGCAAATCGAAATGACGCAAATAAATTCGCTTAATGGAAACGTGACAATAAAAAAAAAGAAAAACACGTTTTTTATATCAAAAGGTTGAGGTGGTTTTTTTCTTCAGCCATATAGAAATGGACGTATTTCGTGAAGACGTCTTTCTATCACAGGAGTCACGTGATCAACACCCGGATGTTACTCCTGGCCGAAACCTTGAAGAAGACGACAGGAAGTAGTCTTCTTCGTGGATTGTAGTTTTAGATGAGGTGCAGCTGATTCACAGCAGATCCATCCTTTGCTACAAAAGATCAAATGTTGATTTTAGGCAATAAAATGTTTATTTTCTTATTTTAAAAATGAATTTAATCATCTGCATTTTCAATGAGTTTCTGAAACTGTATCTATTAAGGTTCAATGCAATAACTGAATAATTTTTATCCAATATATCATCAAAATATTCAATTACTAAAGTAATCCACATATCCACATATTGATCAACTGTTCTGCAAGTTTTCTATGTATTTAATGGAGTTTTCACTCATTTTAAACCAGTTTTATCTCCTGACTTTATCAATACTTCATAATCAATCCATAAAAATCTGTAGGAAAAAAGAGAAATGAGTCTTAAAGTAAAGACAGGAGCAGCAGGGAATCTCAAAACGTCTAGATAAATATTAAAAAATACATTAAACATGGAAAAAGGCCTTGAAGTAAATCATAATTATACTAAATGCAGTTTCTAAAGTACTTTACGCTGGAGATGGTTGAAAAAGCAGCATCCAGATGTTTCATGCATTCGATGGAAATGACAGTAACAGATGATGATTTTTACTCCATAAAGTCATTAATAAACTCTTATTAATTGTTTTATGTCTTATTTATTAGACACACAGAGGAAGATGATCCTCCGGATCACGTTAGCAACAAAACACTGAGAAACAAAACGCTTTATCTCAACAGGAAGATGAGAAATGGCTCTTAGTTCGCTGAATGTTTTCCAGTCTGGCGGCTCTGAATGGAGCATTTAATGCAACGGCGCCCCCTGGTGTTCACTCCGCTGCGGTGACGGATAATAATGACTAAAAAAAGAGTTTCTGGGGTTCGTTTAATCAATAAATGAATCAACTTACAGCGATCAATAACTGCAGACACAAACAGCTGATATCCAGAGACCGAAATATGAAGCAGAGGAAAATATTTCAACAAATAAAAGAACAAAATCTGCAGCTTAAAAGCTTCATACCAACAAAACAATCCACAAAAACTCAAACAGGATGAATAATTCATGCAAAATGAAGGCAGAACCGGAATGTTTTCCTATACAGATTTAATATTCATCAGCATAAATAAGCAAAAAAAAAGTTTTCTTCAGGATTTTTACAGATTATTACAACTTTGTGTAATAAAGTTGAATCGGTTCAGCTTTTTTCTTAAACATAAAACAGAATATTTTTTTAACTCTTTTTGGTTGCAGCTGAATGTTTTCACAATTTAGAGCAAAGATACCATAAATAAAACTTCAACTGTTTTAAATCTCTTTATGTTATTCTAGTTTTTTATAGAAACTTTAATATTATTGCAGATAAAAACGAGAAGAGTCAAATGAGCAGGCTTTAAATATTTCCCATCAGTCTTTGCTGTTTCCACACTCTTATGGCATTCTGGGTCTTTATTTAACCAATTCAGAAACTTATTTTACTTTATAATTTTAGACTTTTAGGGCCGATACTGAAAACTCGAAGTTTAGAAATAAAAAAAGAAATGTCTTAATGTCACATCAGATCAGAAGGAAGTTTATGTTTCTATTTTGCTTCTGTGCTAAAGTTTTAAACCGCCTCTTGTTTCCTGAAACAATCTGAGGAGTGACTCAAGACTTGTGCACAGAATTGTCATCATAATGAATCAAAAATAAACAGCTCACTATTAAAAACAGAGATTTTCTGAAGAAACAGAGTAGAAGCTATAATACAGAGATAAATACATGTATGGAAGAGGAGCGGCGTCCCGCAGGGCGCGGCGTTCAGTCCCCGCGGTTCACGATGCTGTTGATGTTTTTCTTCCTTATTCGGATCATCCCATTCCTGGAGCCTGAAACAGAACCAAGCCGTGAAGATGAGGAGCAGCGCGGCGGCGGCAGCGTGCTTCGTCTCTGTGTGTTTGGAGTCTTTACCCTTATGGCCTTTGATGCATTTGTGGTAGCAATTTTTGCGGCTCAGGAAGTTGTTCTGGTTCCCGCCGCAGCCGCTGTAGGTGAACGACTGGCAGCGCTTGGTTGCCGGGTTGAAGGCGAACCGCTTGACGGTGTCGCTGCAGCTGCCGCGGTCGATGGGGCTGAAGCAGATCTCTGAGGCGCTGAAGTCTGGAAGACAGGCAGACAGTCAGAGGAACGGCGCCTCCACTGGCAGCAGCATGAAGGTGCAGCCACGTGTTAATCAGATTATCAGAAATAATTTGGGTTATAAAAGGAAATAAAGAGAGGATTCATTTGTAAATGTCATCGTTTCAAGCTAAATATGTTGTTGAAGCAAAAATACAAACTAAACATTTAACTTGCTAACTGAATAAATCAGTTAGGCTAAATATTTAGCAAACAAACTAGATATTTAGCTTCAAGCTAAAACATTTAGTTTTAGCCGCAGCTCTTCCCGTGTCTCATGTTGTTTCTTTGTGCTTCTTTATTGACAGTAGAGACTTGGTGATCTGATGTCGGCTGATTTGACGCCATCAGGATGTTTTTTATTTACATATCAGTGAGTTTTAAACGCATGGCAGCCATTTTGGAATTTGAGGTCGACTTGGTGAGAAAAATAACTTCTGGAATAAAAAAATAACTTGGAGCAGGCAGCATGAAAACATACATATGTCTGAAAATATAACATTAATAATTAACTGAAGCCTGACACTAAAACTGGGACTTTTTTCAATTCTATTATTTACTTCATAATGATCAGAAACAAACATATGTAAACATGTTAATTTTGTCTATGAGTGCAAATAAGTTTCTGTGGTAACACTTTATTTGAAGGGGGGGTGAATAAGACTGTCATGACACTATCATAAACATGTCATAACACCTGTCATGAACATGAATAAGCCTTCATGAATATTTATGACTGTTGTCATAAAGCGTCATTCGGTAAATTATGACACTTTTTACAAAGTTGACATTATTCAAAATGTCTTTGTTATGACAACTTTACATTAACCAAGAAATCATTACTGTTTAAACTTTACCTTTAATAACATAAAGTTACCTAATTTTTAAAGTGCAATCAGTAATACTTTTATAACAAATTTATATCAGTAATGATTTATGAAGAATGAAGACTTATTGATGTTCATGACAGGTGTTATGTCATGTTTATGACAGGTGTTATGTCATGTTTATGACAGTGTCATGTCATGTTTATGACAGGTGTCATGTCATGTTTATGACAGGTGTTATGTCATGTTTATGACAGTGTTATGTCATGTTTATGACAGTGTCATGACAGTCTTATTCAACCCCCTTCAAATAAAGTGTTACTGTTTCTGTTTTATTTCTTTAATGCTACAACACAAATATTCAAAAAGCAGTTTCTGTGGAGTCACTTTGATTATTGTTTTAATAGTAAATCTCAAACTGCTTATTGTACAATCATATATAGAATTTCAGTGGATTTATTTTCGTATAAAGTGTCTGTAACTCACATCTCAGGCAGTTTCTACCTGCAGCTGAAGTTCTGGCTATTAATCTTTCCTCCTGTGTCTCTTTGTTCCCTCGCTGATTGATCTTCCTTCCACTCAACTATAAGTCCCGGTTCCTGCTAGTCTGCGCTGACAGCTCTGTTGTGGTAAAATAAATCTGCTCTGCTCTCTGGGATGAAGCGTTTTTATATAGTTTATCACCACTGCATTGACTATATTTCTGCACAGCGTTATCTATGACCTTTCTCTGTTGCTGCGGCTGATTTTTAACACGTTGTGCTTTAAGTGGCTCGTTTTGTTCCTGCAAAAGCAGAAAATATTGATTTAAAGCATCGAAGGAAAGAAGTGGGTATATCTCTGTTTTAGTAGATTCTTTAAAAGAGGAGGATAAATTACATCTATCTATCTATCTATCTATCTATCTATCTATCTATCTATCTATCTATCTATCTGTTTTATCCAAAACTGTTCTTCCATTTAGCCACAAGGTGTCACTGTTACGCCTCTGGTTGTGTCTGCCTCATCTGCATCGTCCTGTTTGTGTTTCAATCTTTGTGGTTTGAAATTTAAAGTTTACGGACCTGAAATGCTATTTAGCAATAATGTTGTTATTGAGTAAAATATTGGATAATAAGCTAGAAAACTTCTGGGAAACCTGGAGGAGGCCTGTCGAAGGGCCTCCTCTGGCCAGAATCGGGTTTGTTGCCGAGTTTCATCCTGCAGAATCAGAGCCTGAACGGCTTAAAACAAAAGGTAGTTTGTGTTTGTTTTTGCTCCATAATGTCCAGAATTAGCCAAATGCTAAGGTTAGCTACCAGGATGTCAATAGCTTTTAAAGCAAAGTTAGCTAAACTGCAAGTGTTAGCTTAATTGCTACCATGAGTATGTTGGTTATCACTAGCATGTTGACTAACATTAACTTACTTCAATAAGTATGAAAACATGACCTAAAATGCTAAGATTAGCCAAAATGCTATCAGTAGCATGTTGAAGTTGTGTAATGTACTTCATCTAGTATGTAACCAACAGTGTACAAGCTAAAATTAGCAAAAAGGCTAATGCTACGTTAATGACAGAGATAGCTCTATGGCTATCACTGTCATGCTAACATTGACTCACTTCATTCAGTATGCTAAGATTAGCTGTTATACCAAGATGAGCTAAAATGCTAATTTTAGACTGAATGGTGCTATTTGTATGGTGTTATTTCTAACATGTTGACATCAAGTTAACCTGTTGGTCTCAGGTTGTCATTCACAATGACAGGGGTGTCAAACTCCAGTCCTCTGCTGTCCTGCAGTGTTTAGATGTGCCACAGGTAAAAACCAGTGGAATGAAATGGCTTAATTACCTCCTCCCTGTGTAGATCGGTTCTCCTGAGCCTTGCTAATGACCTAATTATTCTTTTCAGGTGTGGTGCAGCAGAGGCACATCTAAAAGTTGCAGGACAGCGGCCCTTGAGGACTGGAGTTTGACACCTCTGTCACGAGAGGACCCAAATTTGGGTCCTCTAGTGACAGACAGGTTAATCCATTTAGCATATTAAGCTTAGCTTTTAAATCTAAATAAGCTAAAATGCTAATATTAGCTTAACTTCTTCATTAGAACAATCATCACTGTGGATTATCAGTAGCATGCTAACACTGACTTACTAAACATTAGTGTATTAGCTCTATTTAGCTAAAATGCTAAGGCTAAAACTCATTTCTTGTTGCCTTTGATTAAGAGTACTTTAAATATTGATTAGTTCTGACTTGGTTTGGAACTTTTCATTGATTCTCTGTTAATTTGCATTGTGCCGTTCATTGTGTCTTAGCGTGTGGAGCACTGTAAACTGCCTGGCAGGTAAACTCGACTTAATAACCAGGAGCTGAAACTGGGAGCCGGATCCACCTGAACCTTTTCCTCACCATTTTTCTCTGACCAGAGTGAAATTGATTTTTTTGAGCAATAACTGTCTCTGAGTTAAAGGAGCCGGAGTCGGTTCCCCCTGCGCTCTGCAGCCGCGACACCAAACAGCCAGGAAATGTGAAATATGCTCCCTCATAACTAACTGGGGGCACTGAGACGCTCTGGTTCTGACCTTTGACCCCCAGTCCAACCAGCTGCCAACCATGTGCCATCGAGTTTTCACCGTTTAAACGTCAAACCGTGGATCCAGCTAACGGGGAAATGTCCTGTTAGAGTTTGATGAGGTTTAATGGGTGCTCAGTTCTCCTCCGGTTTGTGTGTTTGGTCGGGTTCTGGGTCTGATTCTGCATGTGGGTCAACATGTCGGCCAGAAACATGGTGATAATTGCACCAACAACCAGGGAAATAACTCTCCAATTGTTTCCACCCATTTAAAATTTTTGCCAAAATGAAAACGTCTTTTTTATAGCTTTGTTCTGCTGAAACAACTTTATCCGACCTCTACTGACAAACAGGAGGCGCCGTGGAGCCTGTTGACCAATTTTATCTCCAACAGAGAAAGTTTCCATTTTATTATTGAAGTTTTTCATTCATTGAAGTCCAACAGGCATTTGCTGTGATTTACCAACATGCTAATGATACTGTTAGCATAATGCTATTGTTGCTGTTGGCATAATGCTAATAATAATGCTAATTTTATGCTAATCTTATTGCTGCCATTATTCCAATACTATTCTGTTAGTGGAGGCATTATGCTAACGTTTCTGTTAGCATGATGCTAACGTTTCTGTTAGCATGATGCTAACGATGCTGTTAGCATGATGCTAACACTGGTGTTAACTTTCTTCACTTTGTTCTATTTTGACGTTTTATTTCTGATAAGAATCTCAGCTGCAGCTGAAGTCCAGCAGCTTGAGAATTTGACATTTTTATGTTAAAAAATACAAAATGAAATAATTTCACTTCTGTTAATATTGAATTGCTGATAAAAACATTTAGAGCTTTTGTTTTGAAGGGTTTTAGTCATGTGATTTGGTTTGAGAGGCGTTTAGGTTCCTCATCGTAAAGTTCAGCTAGCGACAGTCACAGATAAATCAAACGCACCCCATAACAGGACAGTATGAATATTAATTATTTACTTTAAAAAGTTGTCTGCATGTTTCACAGAAACAGCAGCAGAATTAGAGTCAAGCATCAGCTAATTGTTTTAATGATGAAATAATTAGAACATGACGAGTTTAAACTCGTTAAATATGAAATATTATCCTTTGTTGAAATAATGAAACGGTTTTTTACCTCTTTGTGAGTCGGAGGCGTTCAGCTGCACCTGCGGTTCGCTCACAGTCAGCTCCTCTGCAAAACAAACATTTATTAAAGCATCTTCTCTTTACTGGCTGCTATGAAAACATTTATAAGGACATGATGTGACAGGAAGATAACCTGTTTTTACGTTTATCTTTAACACGAGTTTTATTTCTTTACGTAAACAAACATTATGAATGTATTTTCCTGAAAGTGTAAATTAGCTCCTAAAAGGTGCAAAAACCGCAGAGTTGAAATATATTTATAGAAACTTCAGATTTAAATTCAGGGAATGAAGTTTTTAAATTAATCAGACGGCTCACTGATATGCAAATGAAGCCATTATTGGCCTCCTTAAAATGCCCATATTGCCTGGCGATGCTGTAAACGTTGCCTCAGGAGGCCGGCGCTGAAAAGTTGCAGATGAAGGACATTTATGTGAACAGGTGGAGAATTTCAGGGCAGGAGGAAACGTCAATGTTTAAAGGCTCAGACAGCTGAGAATAAATCATCTGCTGAAAACTGAACACAGACTGAAACACAGATGAGTTTCTTCATAAAATTCTGAGACTTCATTTCACCTCCATGGATTTTATGATTCGTCCTTTTTAAAGTTCAATGAAAGCAGTCGCAGCGTTAATCAGCCCACTTTACAAACGACAAGCTAGACCTCAAAACTGCAGGAATTCACATGGTGAGACGATAACTCTAGGAAGAAGAAAGCTGAACTAAGTTAAGTTAGCTTCTACCATCCCTCCTGGTATGCTAAGCTAATCATGCTCATTCTTCCCAGCTGTTGTGAATGAACCTATCAGAAGCTTGCAGCAGCATGACATCATCATCTAGGAAGTGGAAGAAAAACATCCACTAATTTACCAATATGCTAATTTTAAATCTATGAAATATATAAGTTATCTTTCTAAATGAGGAATTAGCATTTTTTGCTAACTTTGAAACTATTTAGCACATATTTTTTCCTTCCACTCAACTTCCTGTGTGTTTGCTATAATGTTTATAATGTCTGTATAATATATATGGTTTTCTTTCTAAAACCAGTAACAAGTTAGCGCTTCTGCTAACTTTGACGTTTAGCACACACTTTTTCCTTCCACTTAACTTTCTATGAATGTGCTACAACTTTTGTCCAATATTCTAATTATTGTAGACACAAATTGTAAATTTGAAAAGTAAATATTATGTTCATAAAAACGCTGGTTGCTACCTGCTGCGATGGTTGGACGGGTCACGGCGGGTTTCCTCACATGGACGTCTGCCGCAGCCGCAGGTTCGTCTGTAAAACCAAAACAAGAAGCAAAAAGGAAAGGAAACTATTTTCATCATTAAAGTTCATCATCTTATAAAACAGCCAGAATGTTTAAGACTAGTTGATTTTTCTACGCATCGCAGAGTGAAATAGTTGCTTCTTCTCTTATTTCCTGACAATCTCAGCTCCCACATTACTTCTGCCTGCAAGCTGAGCGTAATTGAGTCGCTCCGGTCAGTTAAAACGATTTAAATCAAAATGAAAAGTGATTTCATGCTCAGCTGAGAATTCATCACAAAGTTAATTATCTGAGGTTGAGCTGTTTTGATTACGCCGCTTCTCTGAAATGCGGTCGATGCTTCGAGGTAAAGGACAGAAACAACGTTCCTCATTCACATTCTGCAGCTGCAGGCCACAAACCGATGCTTTGACTAGGACGCAGCGATGCTGACCTGGGTTGAGGCATTTCGCCTGGCAGTCGGCCATGCTCCTGAAGTTGTTGGCGTTGCCGAAGCAGCCGCCGTAGTAGAAATGTCTGCACTGCTGAGTCTGGCTGTCGAAGAAGAAGCGCCTCACCAAACCTCGGCAGGGGCCCGGGGCCTCCGGCAGGTGACACGGGTTCTTATCGTCTGACAAAGACACAACAGAGAGACGTCAGCAGCAGGAAGCACAGACTGACTTTAGCTCCAACATGGTGAGGTGACCTCTGAGGTTCAGCTGAACCAATCAGAAACTTACAAAACTATGACATCATCATGTAGTTCAAAGCTGTCCAATCCTCCAGCAGCCCGGGAGGGATGGGGGGAGGGGGGGGACGTCACAACATTAATTATAATCGCAAAATCTATATTCTGTTTGGTTATTAAAACCCCAGCAAATCTAGAGCAGCTAACGGTTCAGCTAACGGCTCCTTCTACTCAATGCTGAGTTTAGCATTAGCTTTTGCTAAATATCATGGTGATGTATTGCTTTAGCATTAGCAGAGGTAATGTTTATGATTAGTGTTTTAGGGTTAGGGAAGTCATGTCTTCTACTCCAAATGGTTGAATGCAGCACTTTAGCATTAGCTTCTGCTAACTGCCATGCTGGAACAGTGTTTGGTGCTAACAGATCTAGTTTTTATAATGAGTTATTTTGTTTAGCTCTCTGAAAACAGTACAGCTAATGTTTTAGTTAGCGGCTCCTTCTACTCACCAGGTTTGACGTTAGCACGTTAGCATTAGCTAAATGTTGGTATAGCATTAGCAGAGGTAAAGTGTATGATTAGTGTTTTGGTAACGTTTTGCCGACGCTGCCAGCCACGGCGTTTTCCCAAAGTGTTTAAAGAAAGAAATGTCAGAGTAAACTTTTACCTTTCAGGAAAGCAGCAGAGGTGCTGATGAATTTATGTAAATACTTGGTTGGACCCCGTAGTTGTTTTAGGCTCTCCTCTGGACCGCAGAGAGTTATTCATCAATCAAGACGGCAGAAGAAGAATTCAGCTTCTGCCAAACTGAAGTCTCTGTGAGCCAACCGTCCATGAATGCATCACATCTGCACACCTTCTGTTTGCTAATCTGTTTAACAGCCGCCCTCCGCCGAGGGCCGGCCGTCATTACAACGCTATCGCTGTAAAATGCATTTCATGAGGTGACTTTGGCTCAAAGCTCCGGGCAAACAGATGTGTGAGAAGACTGCAGCATTGTGCTCTTTCTCCAGAGCAACGCGCCGATGAATAATTCAGAAAACGTTATTATCTGTTGAAGCTGTGGAGGAATTATCTGTCAGCTTGGCGCTAACGCTGCGCGGAGACGACAGCAGGTAGCGGCTCCCCAGAGAAAACCTGCGTCTGACAGCCAATCAGAGCGGAGGAGTCCGGATTACTGCAGGATGACAGAAAACAATCCGTTTAATCTGAATACCGGGATTGTTTGGGCCATTTTGATCTGCAGAGAAACGAGGACAGCTAAAGCTCTTCACCTGATGCTTCACGTGATTTACAACTTTATAAAGGATTTTATTTACATCAGACAGCAAAACATACATGAAGTTAGGGTGTGAGACCAACAGCGGCCACTAGGGGGCGAAATGTCTACTCCAATAAACGGGCCAGGTACCGTTTCTCTGATTCTCTTGATTTTTTTCCACAAATTTCACCTGAAAGCCAAATATCCTGAACTTTTTCTGAGTAGAATATGGGCTGTAGACAAATAAACTTCACACATAAAAGAAACTTTAGATTTTGACAATAAAATGAGAATATTTCTTATTTTTAGATAAAAATGTTAACTTTCTGGCTCCATTTTCTGCACTTCTGAAGGGAAAATCTGATTTGTTCTTGTTGTTTTATCAAGTTGAAGGTTTGGTGAGTTTCATCAACTCACTCTCTCGCCCTTCGGTTGCCTAGCAACGGCCTGCTGGGTAAGAAACCGTTTCAATTTCCCTCTTTTCTTTTTTTTCTGACATTTCAAAAGTTGAATTTGCTCATTTTTGGACTGGTGGAAACGTAGCTACTGTTTAGGTCCAGATTTACAACGTCTGTCTTCTTCTGGTGCTGAATTACGGCGCATCAACATCATAATTCAGGGTAAATGGGGACGTCAACGTGACACTTTGACAATCATCACATCCGACTGAGTTCCTTGAGGTTTTCTTCTGCAAGCACTGTGTTCCGGTGCTAACAAGCTAGCATAAAGATCAGTGGACACGAGGAGGAAAACTGGTGGATCTGACAAATCAGGAGAAAATTCACTGAAAGGTGATTACAGGTAGATGAGTAAAGAAATAAAACTCCACAAAACAATGTGCAGAAAATCAAAAATGAGCACAAAGTTGTTGAGGCAGATTGCAGCTTCATCAGATTTCATGTTTACGGCTGGAGAAAGTGTTGAAATGGATCCGGATCTTTTGTTGTGGCCTCGCTGTACCCATGAAGCTCAGTCACGCCATGCAGGCCAAAGAAACGCTGAGATATCGCAGGTGCGTGCTCCAACTTGTGGCTTTCAGCAGGAATGGGAGGAGAACAGGTGAGCAAAACTTTCCATCTGGGACTCAGAAAGCAGAACCAGAACAAACCGCTGCCTCCACCTTCACGATCCAGCAGGCTGCGTGTTTTTACTGACTGACATTTACACTCCTTATCATATGAAAGAGGCTAAAACACAGCTGAGCTGCTAAAGGTTGCCAGGTTTGGTGGTGGCAGCATCATGATGTGTGTTGTTAAAGTGTTTGTTCTCATAAAGATCAAGCTAAAAAGGAAGAGAAGGGATTTACTCCTTTTAATTTGTTGTTTAAAATTAAATTAATTAATGCACTAATAATAATAGAGCTAATATTCATTTAGCATGTTAGCATTTTTCAAACTTTGAACATTTTAAGCACCATTAGCATCCCCTAGCTAGTTCTAAACCACTACTTTATGGGGCTGTTTCAAACTTTCAGTTGAATAAAGTTTCACATGCTAATATTTTAGTTAATAATCCCTCAAGTAGTGAGAAGTTTATATCTGTGCTCTTATTTTGAAGGGGATGGAGTTCTGTTTCCTGTCCTCTTGTTTGGTGGTAGCCACTGCTATAAATAGTTACATTTAGTGGTTCAGCATTAGCTTCTGTTGAAAACCATGCTGATTTAGCACTTTAGCTTTAGCAGAGTTAATGTTTATTATGCCTGTTCCAGGGTTGGTGCAGCTAACGCTTTGGCTAGCAGTGTTCACCACTGTTTAAATGTAATAAATGTTCAAGCACCGTCGTAAATTATGACGAAATCGTCTTTTATTTATCTCTGTTTTAGAGCCAAGTATCAGCGAACTGCTTTCAACAGAAGTTATAGCCTTCAGCAAAACTGTTGAGAAATCAGGGCTGGCAGAGATCTGCGTTCGCTGCTCGTTATAAAATAACCTTTTCTGCCCAAGGTGGTGATAAAATCCATGATGTGAGAGATTATACTATCATAAAAACATCACATATGTGATGATGGGCGCGGTACGATCGGACCAAAACGCAGGAGGTTGGCGGTGAAAAATGATGAATAAAACAACAGCAAAAAGGGAAATGAGCTAATTACAGGTGAGTGGATGCAGCTGGGAAAGGAGCAGGAGATAAAACAAACAGACGTCGTTTAAACCTGAGAAGTTTTTATATTTCTGTCCCACCTGAGAAGACGCACGCCTCCTCACATTCCTCCATTGTCTCGAAGTTGTTGGCGTTTCCGCTGCAGCCGCCGTATTCGAAGCGCTCGCAGCTCCCAGTGTTAACGTCGAAGAAGAAGCGTTCCTTGATGGCCTTGCACGGCCCCGACTCATCTTTCATGGCGCAGAAATCGTTAAAGATGATGGGGCTATGATGGCCGCCATGACCTGCCCAGAGGAAGAAAAGACAAACTTTAAAAAAACAGTTTAACTTTAGCGGTTAGCATTAGCTTTTAACTTTGGTTTAGGCTAACGGAGGACAAACAGGAAAACCGTTAATCCGTTGTCATGAGTGGCTATGCTAACTAGCATCAGCATTCAGAAACAGAAGGTGATTGGCGGCACTAAGACCCGCCTCCCAGCTCTGATTGGTTGTTACCTCTGGGAGAAGACGGTTTTCCTCATGTTGTCTGTCTCATGCCAAACTGTCACAGTTTCAATAAATATTTTCTGTACAAGTTGCTGCAGCTTTAAAAACAGTTTAATAATAATTTCTGCAGAGGAAGAAATCAGGTCAGAACCTGAGGATGAGAAACGACTCCAGCTTTCTGTCCTCCTGCAGAGCTGCAGTGACCTTTGCCTGCAGTTGTTGGTTTATTTGTTTAGACCAGAGCTGGAAGTGAAACCCTTGTAGCCTGCAGAGACACGCTGAGCTGCAGTGAATCGTTTCTTCTCCACACAGGCTGATAATCAGGCTGATATGAAACCCGGTTTGATCTCTGGATCCGATCCGATCAGCCGGCCGTTATCTGTCCCTCAAAGCAGCTTCATCACGAGCTGCTCACCGTTTAAAAACACACCTCTGCGTTTAACAGTGCAGAAAGAGTTTCCCAACATGTTCATCAGGGGCGTGAAGTCAAAACACACAGAATGGAAACATTTGGAAGAGAAACTTAAAAATAATCTGATGCGTCACGTTTTCCCCGGGTTGAAAAGTTCTGGATTTAACGGGGTTTGTGCATCACAAGAGAAAAAAAACCTGTTAATTTTAATTTCACCATCTTATTTAGTGATTTAGAAATGTCACAGTTTCATGCTAAACTTTCAGCTTGAAGCTAAATATTAACTGAGCCACTTTATCAAACCAACCTGTTCCCCTCCTGGCCTGAGGGGGCGCTGCACCAAGAACCACCGAAGGAAACGAAACAAAAACCTCTGAAGACGCTGAGAGGAACTTCCTTCTTCGCCAGATGGAAACAAGATGGAGGCGTCAGATATTAGCTAACGTTAGCATTTTGCAGTCATGTGTCGGTTAAACACCATTTTTCTTGACACCCAGCAGGGTCGTGACCCCAAACATCTGGGAATGCCTCTGTGGGTCCGAGGTCACGAACCGGCCCGACCCAGTAACAGAAACAGAGCCAACATGTCTGCCAGGAACAGAGGCTCCGTTTTCTGCAGGAATGAGGCCATGCTGAATCCTCTAAATGAAAAAACGATAACAATAATTGGCTTAAACACGACAGCGGGGCCAATTTTCTGATTAAAATCTCATTTCACACGATTTTATTACAGAACACATGATTCAGTGAAACATGGGGTTTGTTGTGTAACGGTTTATGAACCATTCGTTACTGCTGGTCGTCTCACATGCCGGTTGGTTTTGCTGCATTTATGCCTTTATAAGGCGTCAGAGCCGAACCCTGGGCGAACAAAGAGCTGCAGCTGAGTCAGAGCCGAGCCCAGCATTTTACTGCTGAACTCCCTCAGCCTCATGCGAAGGGCGTAACCCTACACTGGGGTCAAAAGGTCAAACCATGAGGTTTTCTTCTGCAAGGGAGGGAAGTTCAGAGGAGTAGAAATGAAACATGAAGTCATGAACTGAAACGAGGCCTCAGAGTGAACTTCACTTCAGAAACAGGAAAACTCTGAAGGCTCTGCTATTTGCTGCTAAGCATGTTTGATATTTTCAAAGCTAAATTAAGTATTGAGAGATAAAATGTAGCTTTGTAAGTAAGTATTTGGTTTAAGTTAAACATTTAGCATCGTAGTTTGAAGTTAAATAATTAGCTTGCTAATGCAGGCTAAATATTTTGTTTCCAAATTATAATTTAGCTCAGCCATAAATATTTAGTGAGCCAGTTAACTATTTAGTTCTAAACAAATACATTAATTTGCTGATAATTGTAAATATTTAGCTTGATGACAAAATATTTATCGTCAAACTCGAAATATCCAGATTTAATCTAAATGTGTAGCTTGCTAACAAATATTTAGTTAGCAAGCTACATTTTTTTAAATTAATATTTCACTCAGACCTAAATATTTAATATGCAAATTTACTTGAAGATAATTGTTAATATTTAGTTTGCATACTAACCAAATATTTAACTTCAAACTTCTAATATTTAGTTTGAAGCTAAATGTGTAGTTTGCTAACCTACATATTCAGCTCTGCAGTAGCTAGCTGTAGCTAACAGAGAAATATTTAGTTAGCTTGCTAGCTAAATATTTATCTTTAAACTAAATATTTAGTTGTTTACACATACAGTGAACTATCAGGAATCAGGAAAGTGTGACATGAAGGACTAAAACAAGGACAGGAAAGAAGAATAAACCTGAAAACAGACGAATGGATGGATGGATGGATGGAGAGATTGTTCCTGACCGGATCAGAACCAGCATCCAGCAGGTTCTGGAAAACAATCAGCTTTGGAAACGCGGACCGGACCGCCCTGAGCCGAGCTACCCGGTACTGCTGCGGGGAAACAAGGAGCCAGGCGTCCATTTTGTCGTTGAGGCAGGTGGTCGGAGGAAAAGCTAAACCAGCTGATTAACTGTTTCTCCACTGGAGCAGAAACCAAACGGCGATCAATACTCGCCGTTCGGCCCACAGATGCTTCGTGGTCACACCAAACCTTCTGTTTCACTTTTTCACCTTTGGATAGGTGTTGTGATCCGTAACCATAGCAACAAGGTGTATTACTTTAACGGATTAGCATCTGAAAGGATGCAGCGCGACAAGGAGGAAGTTCAGTTTTCCTGACTCCAACACTTACAGAGGAGCTGCAAAAGCAAAGGAGGTGGATTAGCAGAGTTAGCTACCAGCTGATGATGTCATCGTTAGGTCTCTAAACAATAAATGATTTTCAGTCTGTTGCTCTGGTCTCAACTAGCCGTTTGTTAAGGACAGTTTTGTTTACAGAGATCCATAATTGATTTATTTGTTTCTGCTGTTTTATTTTGGACATTTAAAATGTTTTCCAGTTAAATGTTCATTAGAATTAGCATTATATTACTTGAAAATGGTCTCAAAACAACATTTTCATTTATCGCAGTAAATTTGTTTTCATCTGTGTTGCCCAGATATTTAGCTGTTAGCGTGTCATCAGAGGCCTCTTCGGAATCGCTGTAAGACTGACTGCTACAGGAAATCTTTGAAGATATTTGGAGAAAGTGTGAAGCAGAGCTCCTGCTCCTGTTCTGTCTCAGTGATTCAACCGAGTCTCTGCTCTGGTGAGTCAATCAGTCGGTTAGTTTCAGACTCTGCTGTTCTGCAACGGGTGACCAGCAAAACCAGTCTGGTCATTCACTGGTAATTTTCCAGGGTTGGATCATCTAAAATCAAACCCACAGGCTCAGATATATTCATACATTATACTGATATAACGCTGCTAACAGCAGAGCTAATCTTTTGTTTTAGCTAACTTTAAAAATGCTTAGTAAAGTTAGCTTCCCCTAAGTTAATTTTTGGGTTTTCGACTGCTAGAAATTCTGCAAGTGCTGAAACATTTATATTCATGCTCTTATTTTGAAGTAAGTAAAAGACATTGTACTCACAATGCATCAGTAAATAGCATGTTAGCATAGCATTGTAGCATTAGCAGAGCTAATATTTTTGATTAGTGCTTTAGGACTAGCTAACTTCTTAGCTAGCACTTAGTACCTTGTTGGCACAGTTTTAGCTTTAGCTTCCATTAAATAATTTGTTAGCATAATGATTTAGCATTAGCTTTGTTAGCATAGTGCTTTAACCAAACTACTGTTGTTGATTAGTGCTTTAGGATTCGCTCTCTTCCATCGTGACCTGAATTGAAACCTGCAGCCGTCCACCAGTAGAAACGGATGATGACCCAGTTTTGTTTTTAAAATTCACCCAGTTACGTTGCATAATAATTCAGCACTCCCTCCGTGGAGGTCAAAATATTCCTCTGACCCCTTTAACGTGACAGACGTCGCCTGCGTCTCTGCCCAAAAGCAGAAATGGAAAACAGGGATGTGGACATAAGTTTGCCTGCAGCTCTACGTGGCGTCATGGGGAGAAAGTAGAACGGCTCCATCTGCCAAAACAAGGAAGTCCTCCATACAAATAAACACGAAAAGCCTGTAAAAACTTTGGTTTAACCAAAGAAAACCATAAAAATGAAAGGAAAATGGCAGCGTTTAGGTGAATAAACTGTTCATGTGGAGACAAAACTCTGGACTTGAAAGTAAAATCAAACATAAAAAGATTTCTGAACATTTTACAGAATCAGAATCTGGACAAAACAAACACCAGTCCAGCTTTCTGTCAGCTGCTGAAACTAACTCCAACTGTATGGAGGCCCAGAAGGGACAAAATTAAATCAATAAATACATGTATAAATAATAATGAAAGAGACGATAATAACACTAGATCAGCTTTCTAAGGGCCGGCCTGACGGGTCAGCAACGGGTCAGTAAAGCCAGAAACGGGAGGCCTGAAACGTGTTTTAGCAGAGCGTCTTATCGCCGCTGTTCTCTGTAATCTGTCAGACTCAGGACTTCCTGTCTTCTCCTCCTCAACTTTCTGCAGCGACTCAGAAAGTCTGCAGAGCCTTTCTTCCTCTGCAGACGTTTTCCGTGTTTTAACTGAAGTAAAAGCTGAAGTTTGGCGTTGAGCTGGAGGATTAGCCTGAATCCGAGCGTCGAGTTGGAGCCAGAGCAGAGAGCCAATCAGGTGACACCAAACAGGAGATCAAAGATGCTGGAGGATTCAGCAGAACCAAGCTGCAGCAGAACCAAGCTGCAGCAGAACCAATAACCAAGCTGCAGCAGAACCAATAACCAAGTTGCAGCAGAACCAAACTGCAGCAGAACCAAACTGCAGTAACGAAACGCGTCAAAATCAAACAGGGAGGAAAACACCTGTTACCACGGCAACCACCAGAACATTGGCTCATTAGCTTCAAATGAACTGGAATAGGAAGTGGTTCAGTAACAAACAGGAAGTGGTTCAGTAACAAACAGGAAGTGGTTCAGTAACAAACAGGAAGTGGTTCAGTAACAAACAGGAAGTGGTTCAGTTAGTGACCAGAATGATGCAGAGACTAACTTCCATAACAATCAACGAGTTACTGAAGGAAAACCAGAACGGATGAATTTATTTAATAGAAATAAATTCTGGTACATTTAGGAAGACACTTTCCAATTTAGCAAGACGCCAATGTTAGCTTAAATGCTACAATTGGCGTGTTGGATTATGCTCACATGCTGAGTAGCATGTATTGAGAAATACTAACTATTTATGCAAAATAAATATATTTACTGGTCAAAATGTGTTTGTGGGTAGCAAAGGGCCCCATAAGTGACAGCTAACAGTTCAAGCTAACACTGCCATAATGTGCAGTTAACTGGGAACTGTATGGGTTTTTTCCAAAATGGACACTTTTTACATTAACAGAACCCATATGAAGCAACACAGAGGTCAGAGTTCATCCTAATTAATGGTTAAAATCTGTAAACTAAAACCTACAAAGTGAATTGAAGACAAACATTTGGTTTTGGTCTCCATGTTACTGCTTCAGGTTTTTCCACATAGGGGCGCTCTGCAGGCTGGACTGTCCTTATGGGTCCCGTTTCTCAGGACATTCATCTCTCATGATTCTCAGCTGCAGCATCGTCTCAGCTCTGAGGTCGGCAGCTTCCTGCAAGTGATAATTAAGACACTTCAAAGTTTTCTTCTTCGCCTGTGGCCCGGAGGCTCAAACAACAAGGACCACTTCAAACGCAGAGTAATTAAATTTCTCTGCAAATTAATGAGCGCCGGTGTTTACGCCTCCATGAGACAATCACCGTGGCAACAAGCGCCGCTGATGCTCCAGACTCAGGAGACGGCAGATTAATGAAACGCAAACAGCAGAGGCGAGCAGCCGCCTCCTCACAAAACTTCCCTCATGTAATAATCTGACAGAAACAGCTGATCCGAGCCGCCCGTGGCTTCATGTCTGAGGGATTAAAAACATTATTTACTGTTGGAAATCTTTATTATTCCCCCCATTGGGAACGTCGTGGTTTTCCCAGAGTAAACCTATTAAGTATTTAGTGTATTTATCTGCATGAGGGACCTGCTGATGAAACGTCTGCAGACGCATCAATAAATTCCAGATTATAGGGAAATTAAAACTGCAACAAAACAACAGAGACATCGTAAAAAAACGGAGAGCAAGAAAACAAAAGAAGACACGTTCAGGTCCCGACAACGAGCCTTAAAGGGCCAGTCACAAATTATCAGCAATAAATTGGATTAATTAGCCGGTAAACAAGACTGAGATATGGGTTAACATTTTAAAGTAATATTTATAAACGTCACACTTTCAGACTGAGTACTCAGTAAGCTAAATGAGTTTACAAACTAAATATTTAGAGAGAAAGCTATCTGTTTATGTCAAACTAAATATTCATCTAGCTCAGAGCTTTAAGCTAACTGGATGAGCTTCAAATAAATATTCAAACTAAATACATAATTAGCAAGCTAAATATTTAACATACAAACTAAATGTGTAGTAAACTAAATATCTAGTTTGCTAACTAAATATTTAGGATTAAGCTAAATATTCATTTTGGCGCTAAATATTTATCCATCCATCTTCTTTACACCCTTAGTGGGGTTGGCAGCTGCTGCCGCCTCTCCAGCTAATGTTCAGGGTGAGAGGGACAGGTCACCGGGACAGGACGCCTGGTCAGGGACAGGTCACCTGGACAGGACGCCTGGACAGGGACAGGTCACCTGGACAGGACGCCTGGTCAGGGACAGGTCACCTGGACAGGACGCCTGGTCAGGGACAGGTCACCTGGACAGGGAGCCTGTCTGTCGCAGGGCAACACAGAGACACACAACCATGCACACACACATTCACACCTAGGGATAATTTGATGATTTGGAGAGGCCAATTAACCTGACATGTTTTTGGACTGTGGGAGGAAACTGGAGAAAACCCACCATGCACAGGGAGAACATGCAAACTCCATGCAGAAAGACCAGGGCTGGGAATTGAACCCAGAACCTTCTTGCTGGAAGGCAACAGCTCTACCCACTGCTCCACTGTGCAGCCTGTATATTTAATTTGTATTAAATCCTTTTTAATTAAATATTTAAAGGTGTGATATCCATCAATTATTTTGATAGTCCACTTTTGTTGCATATTAGCAAATATTTTGCGCTGATCAATTAAAATAGTTTAACTAAACATTTAGCTAGCTCAGATGTAAATACTTAGCTTTAATCTAAATCTTTGACATTTATAAATGAATAAATAAATATCAGCTGTTTTATTGTCCACTTCTGCTTATGTGCCAGTGGATTTTTCATATCAGGTAAATATTTAGTTTGCTAACTATGTATTTTGTTTGTTAAATAAATATTAAGCTAGCTGATACATGTATTTATATTGGAGGTAAATATTTAGTTTGGTAATTAAATATTTAGTTTAATGTCATTTATAAAATAATAAACTTCACAAAGCCCATATATGTTTGATTCTGAGTCAGAGCTGCGTATTGTTTGAAGTTAGCTTTTATTTAGTATTATTATATTAGGAGTCTAAGTTTCTGCTATCAGTCTCTTCATGTGAGGAAACAAAACAAAAACTGAGGAATGACCAAATAACAGGATCGTAAAACTGAATCTGAGTTATTTAGAAACAGTCCAGAAATCAGAGAGGCTGGAAATCAATCGGCGAACCTGCAGCCTTCAGGACAGGAGCCGATTTAATCGATCAGCTCGACTCTCCATCACGTGTTGGATGAATGTTGATTAATCTGACGTCATTGGAATATAAATATTCTAAATAAGATGCTAGTTTTCATTTTTTTGTAATTTATCATGTGGAAAATGCTGAGAGCATTCTGGGAAAACTGAGCCTGAACATGTTCCGTGGCATCAGCTGAATGTCAGGTAAGAGGAGCAGGCAGTGCCATCCAGTGACCCGCACGACCAGAACCAGAACCAGAACCGATCTGCTTCCTGGCTTAAAACAAGGAAAAATAAACTTTTTAAAAATCTCTTTTAAGCTCCGGGAGCAGAAATGCTGAAGGCAGATCGCCGCAGGGGGCGGTTCGGTGGTTCGGGTGTCGGTTTGGACTTTGACCGGGACTTAGAAGGATTCTGCTGCCACCGAACCGAACAAAATAAGAGACAAACTACAGAAACTCTTTTAGTGATTTGCCTACTTACATCTGATTCAAATTCAGCATACCGAACTTTAAAACCCACCTGAACCGAACCGAACCGAACACGGAACCAAAACACAGCAGCTCGTGGAGTGAGTCCACAGCTGCGCGCGCTGATCCACTGTGACGCGCAGAAACTTTCTCCGCTCACCAACAACAAGTCAGGGAAAGAAGGCGAACCTCAGCTAAAACTAACAACACACACACACACTCTGCATCTCTCTCTCTCTCACACACACACACACACACACACACACACACGTTACCTCTGCCGCGTCTGCAGGCGGCCGAGCCGAGCAGGCAGCTGAGCCAGAAGGCGCTCAGGATCCAGGACGGAGAGCCAGACATGCTGCTGCCACTGCTGATCCCAGCGACTGGAAAGTTAGCAGGAAAACTTCAAGTTTTACAGCGCAACTGTGTGTGTGTGTGTGTGTGTGTGTGTGTGTGTGTGTGTGTGTGTGTGTGTGTGTGTGTGTGTGTGTGTGTGAGTGTCAAAGGGTGTGTACTTCCGTTTTGATAAGAACGTCACATTAAATAAAATTACCAATAGTTCCCTTACAGCTTTGCTTCCAAAGAAAACCATTCCAGCTGACATTAAGATTAATAAATAATAAATCGATAAAGTTCATATCTTGCGGTCCAAATCGGATCAGAGGGCGGCTCGCTGCTGTTGCCATGGTGATTAAACAGGCATCGGTACTTTCTGACGGCAAACGGCTGCTTTGCTCAAAACTTGGTCAATATTCCGCTAATGTCGAAAAAACACAACTGCATTTGCAGTAAATAAAATTAATAAATTAAAATAAACACAGGGATAACGCTATACACGCCATAAGTCATTAAAAAAAACGTGGCGCCATCATCCTCTAACTACTTCCTGTTGTCTGGTTTCCGTCAGTAGTAACAACCGGTTTTAATCACATGACACAGTTTCAAACTAAATATTTAATTAGCAAGTTAAATATTTGTGTACAAACTATGTATTTGTATAGAAGTTCTCCAGACCCAGCTTTTATTTTGATAATCAACTTCCGGTTACCGGCAAGTGAATTTGCAAATGAGCTAAATATAAGCTTAGAGCCAGAGGCGCAAAAAGTGGGTATGCAGCGTATGCAACGCATAGGGGCGCAGCACCAGAGGGGGCGCCAAAACCCCATCTGGAGGGGGCGACGCGCCGGTTATGTTTTCCCATACAGTTCAGCGCCTCACGCTCCTTCACCTCTCAAACATCACGAGGTAAATGTAGGGAGTTTTACACTCCACGTAGTGTCGCCTCGGGGGGGTTGAGCGTCGGTCCTTCACCCTGAAGTTCCTCACCTCGGGGGGCGGGGGGGCGCCGATTTATGTTTTCGCATCCACCTGAATAATGTGCAGTTGCGCCACTGCTTAGAGCTCAATATTTAGTTTATAGCTAAATATTTATTTGGTAAGTTAAATACTTAGCTAGTAAGCTACGAGCTAAATATTTAGTTTGGATCTAAGTGTTTAGCTGGTAAGTTTAGTATTTAAATGACTAATTATATATTTATGTCAGGCCTAAATATGTTTAGCTAAACATTTAGCTCGCTAACTATATATTTAGTTTGGACTTCAACATTTAGCTTTGTAGCTAAGAATTATATTTGGAGCTAAATATTTAGTTTACTAATTATAAAATATTTGGTTTTGTGACAATGAAGAAATGTGATGGTGAAACTATGACTGATTCATTTCCAGATACAAGCTGCATTCATGTAACAGATGGAAGAACCTCAAGTTAAAAGTTGTTTAAATTAAAGATGTGAAACTTCGTTTCTCCACCGGCTCGTTTACGTTTCGGCCGCCTACCTGCTGTGATCCGTCTCTGCGTAACGAGACGCTCGCAGCTGAAGCCCAGAAAGCCTCAGCCAGAGAAACCAGCAGGAGGTCTGATGTTCGGAGGCCTGGAGCCTCTTCAGCGCTAACTAGCTAAATTCAAGGGTTTAGATAGAAAACACAAAGGAGCAAATTTCAGCCAAAAACTGAGAAACTTTGAGAATAATCTCAGAAATTTTCAAGAAAAAACAAAAATATTTCTGATTGTCCAAGATTGAAATCAAAATTCAGAAATTTCCATGTTTTTCTCACGTTTTTAAGATTAATGTCAAAATTTCTGCTTTTCCAAGTTGTTTTCTTGAAAATTTCAGAAATTAACCTCAAAATTTCTCATTTTTTTCTTAGCAAATTTTCAACTTTCACACTTAGAAATTTCCTTGGATTTTGTAAAAAGAAATCAGATTAATTTCAAATTCCTGAATTTTTATTATCAAATTTCTGACTTTACAAATTTCTGCTTTTCCAAGCTGTGATCTAGAAAATTTCTGAATTTTTTTCACAAAAAGTGACACATTTTTTCTATCTGCAACGGCCCTGATTTCACTATCATAGTTTGTGTAAACCAGGATAGAAAAGAGAAACTATTTCCTTAAATCAATTTGACTTAGGAGTGATGGGCACCGCTAGCTAAAAAGCTAGCTGTGCTAACCCTGAAGCGCTAATCCTACACATTAGTTCTGCTAACGCTAAACTAACATGAAATTTAGTGGAAGCTAAAGCACTAAATACAGAATAAACGTCATCTGCCGAATCGCATCACAGTTGGAGAACACAAGGAGAGGAAACTGACCTGCTGCGTAAAAAGAATCTTCACCCCCTTCAGAATAAGAGCATGAATATAAACAGCTAACTCCTTGAAGAATTATTAAAAGTCGATAACCAAAACTTCAACACAGATGTCAGAACAGCAAAGTGCATTCGTGCTTCATCCAGAAAAATGAGGGGAAGCTAAAAGCGTTAAACATTTTCACTTAGCAAAAATGCTAACGTGCGAAACAAAAACGCTTTGCTCCGCTGTTAGCAGATTAGCAGACCCACCACTTCTGTCTCCAAGCCAGATTTTCCCATCAGTTTGGTCAGGAATCAGGTTTTCTACAGTTAGTCATCCAAGCCAACAACCTGCAGTTTTTTAATTCTGTCCTTTCAAACACAGTAACTTCCTGTTACAGACTGAACCAGAAACGGTTAGAAGCACCGTGGTTATTAAACTGCAGACACCTAAATGTATTTCAGATCTACTTTGGTGGAAAACCTTCAACTTTCCTGCCTGAAATTCTGACAAAACATGTAACAAACTGCATCATTTCATCAAACGAAGAACATTACGGACAAACCTGAGCATCATCTTCATCAGAATGTTATAATAATACAAACACTGAGTGTCTTCAGTCAGAGGCTGTGTCATTGCACTGTAATACAGGCCTCTACAGGAGAGCCTTCCTGCTCACAGCCATTAGCAACTACAGCAACACTTTAAAGAAACCTGGATATGAGTTACATTTAATTGAATTGTAGATAAATGATAAATAACAAAAACAATACAAATTAGACTAAAGCAATGTGATATCCGAGCTAATGTTTTTCACAATTAAATGTGTGAAATTATTAAATTAATTTCTGTAAGTATGAAATCACTAAAGGTGGGAACTCCGGTCTAGATGTTGATTCACTCTGAAAATCCTAATTTTCTGCTTTTCATGAAGCGATTCAGGGAAGGAATCAGTTTTCTGTTTGCTTTATTCCTCTCTGATAGAGACGGAGGGTCCAGGCTGACAGAGGAAAATGTAATATTAGCTTTTTCTCCCCCAGGAAACGGCGCAGTGTGAAGCTGGTAAATAAGAGCTCCGGTCGGGTCATGAGGACATCTGACAGTAAGAAAGAGAAAACAGGAGCTGATGTCTCTGAATATGGATGAAATGGCTGAGGGTGAGGATAAAATGAGTCAGTTTAGATGACGTCAACACACCCTGAGTAAACTATGACGCTTCGACCTCACAGGTCAATGTCTGATTCCTGCATTATGAGCTGCTTCTCTGGGTCAGAAATCATTTCCCATCAGTTCCTATTTAGCGCTGATTGACGTTTAACAGCGACCTGAAGTCCTTCATCTCTGCTAAACACTAAAAACACAACAAATACCAGCTTTTATTCTCCAACATTCACACCTACAGTTCATAAAAAATAAGATTATTTCACAGTTTGCTGGCTAAAGTTGGCACTAAAACAATCTTTTCTGTTTTCTACACTAAATGTGACCAAATCCTGAAGTCCTCATCTGTGAAATACTCGACATATAAAACTTGCTCCAGCTGTTATGGTGACTTTACCAGAGTTTTAGAGTGTAATCTCCATAACAGAACCATTAAGCTAAACTTAATGGTTCAGTTTGGAGCAACAATAAAGGAGATTACTTTGCTGTTTGGCCAAAATGTTTGGTATGATCTAGAAAAGAGGCTCTTCTTGAAGCTGTAATGACTTTTGACGCTGCAGGTTGCCAAGGAGTTCCACTCCAGTAAGTTCATTGACTGGCTTTTACAGCTCCAGGAACATTTTTATTATTTGCTCTCTTCTCTAATTAACTTGACTGTGTATTGCAAACATCCAGAGTTTCATAAGGGACTCCCTAACAAGCGTACAGCTGATAAAACCACCAGCAGCTGATAACCTGAGCTGATCTTATCAGATGAGACCAAAACAAAAACTAAAGTAAGTGAATATTCGACTCTTACGACTGAAACTTCACATTAAAAGAAGTTCCTGCTTTAAAAATGTAGAAAAGGCGACAATAATGCCGGTTTAGAGAAGAGGCAGTGAGTGTTTGGTGGCGGTGATAAGTTTTGGCTTCGGGGCAGGAATTAGAGAAGGAAACGCTCCAGGGAGCAAAGCTAGGAGAGGCTGATTGGTGTTGCTGTGGGCTTTGTCTAATCAATCTCCCTGTTTTCATACGCAGCCGTGTGTGAGGACTTTGGGACCGTCTGGATCCCGGCCAGCGCCGGATCATTCACAGCGTCTGCTCCAGTTGTTGGATGAATGATGCAGAGCTACAACAAAAACACTTTGATCTTCCTTTATTTTCACACAAACTTCTCTTACAATAACTTACTAGCTTTTAATAAAGAACCAATACAGTTACATAGGAAATGTATAATATATATAATCAGAACTATAAGTTTAACTGAGTTGACTCAAACCCAAAATTCAGAAACACCAACAAGAAAAGAGCACAAGCATGGTAATCAATCATTTTTAGCATGCTAATTAGCATAACGTAGCTTCTTTGGAAACCATTTAAAAACATGTTAACATGAATAAACGGTTCAACTGAACCAATAAATTTATAACTTGTAGACTTTCTGTCAGGAAGTTACAACTAAACCAAAACTGTAGCAAAACGCTGGTAGCATGCTAACGATTACAACCAGTCTGCTATTTGATGCTAATAGATACGTGATAATTAGCTTGTCGCAACTTACCGATTACAAATGTTGCTAAAAGGAGAAATTGCTGAGCCTGAGTTTAAATTAAAATGATAAATTAAACTGAAAATCCAGTGAAAGTGAAAATTTGCTGAATATTAGAATGCTAGTGTAAAATTTACTTTTTTAATGATTGCAATTAGCATGCTAATCAGTGCTAGCTAGCTGATGTGCGCTCATTAGCTTGTAGACTTGCAAATAACAACAGAAATGGACAAAAAGGAATTGCTCAGCCTAACTCCAGATTTAGGCCGAAGTCACACAAAATTAACGAATAATCTGAACACAAAAACGTTTATCGTAGCGAAATCGTAATTTATTTAATCAAAAATGACACCATGAAGTGTCTTTAAACTTCATTTTACTGGAATTTCTGTCACACTTTGTCACTGCTGTCAATTTAAAATAATTAGTTTGTAGACTTTGAATTTGCAGAACAGTCGGAGAACTAAAGCCAAATATTCTGGCTCCTGTTGGGATGGAAACGTCTGCTTTTCGTGTTTCCAGAACAAACAAAAGCCAAACACAGCTGGCTTCTCCATGAAACAGACTGTCCTTCCCCTTGTTTTAAAAAAATGAGCCTTGGAGGCAGAAATGAGGATGATTCATTTGTGGTAACATCAGACCGCAGTGTTGGCACCGCGTTTCTTAGTGAGTGTGCTTTTTTTTGTGTGAGCTTTTGTTCAAGATGTCAGCCGACAAGAATGTGCCTGTCTGTGAGTCTAATGTTGCAGAGAAATTACTCACACTGTTCAGGGAAACGGAGCCGCTCTGTGTGGCGAGTTAAAGAAGACAAGAAAGACAAGCAAAAGTCGAACTTCCCGATCCGCAGAAAAGCTCTGCGGGAATTTCCTGTGTGCAAATTTTCCCACAATGTCTTGACCTCAATATGTTCAGAGTTTGGAGATCTGTGACTCTGCAGCTGATAGATAAAGGGAGACTCTGTTTGTTTTTCAGTCACTTTCTTCTGTCTGACACTGAAGATTGGTTTCCATTTTATGTATCAGCACTAAAAAAATATTCTGACTATTTTTACTGCTAGATATTTATTAAAAAAAAGAAAATAAACAACAACATAAGATGGAAAAAATTCTTCCAGTTAGATTTTATTCTTATTGAAATATGTGTTTAATGCAAAATATATGCATCAAACTTTGAGATTAACTTGCTTTTTTACATTAATTAAAACTGTGAAGTTATTATGGGAAGTTATAAATGCCAATTTTTTTCAAAATATGCAAATTTTTGTCAATATTCCACGAATGTTTGAAAAAGCATAATTTCACAACTGCTGTGTTTTGTTTAAATAAGAAATTAAATTAAAATCACATGCAAATAAGTTTACTAATCTGATATTGTACATAATATAATATAATTTAAAAATTGGAATTTTGAAAATAAATAAAAATGATAGTTTGGTGCCTCTGGTAAGGTCCAGACCCACCAGGAGACGTTTTCTATGTCAGAACTTATTTGTTTTCAGAGGCGGCTCGTCCACATCGTGTCTCATACGGGTCGATCCCAACAGCAGCCATTTATCTTGAACAATGGTCCACAGTGTCAATATATTTTCTCTTCGTTGGTTTGGAAGCTATGGCTTATCTCTGTTTGCCTACCAAGATGGCGGATCAGCGTAACGGATCACTTCCAGTTCAGACTTGTGGGAACGATGTATTGATTAATTGGTTTCTGTGACAGGTTTTGTTTCCATCTCTCCTTTTGTACGGAAACCATTTTTCAGAAAACCACCTCAAGCAAACGTAGAAATTATTTAGTTTCGACGTTTCCATCGAGCTTTTCCTCAAAATAAAGGTGATAATAAGCGCTGATGGAAACCCATCTATTGACTGTAAACTCCTGTTTTCTAGAGTCAAATGTGAGCTGATCCATCCAACAGCTGGAGAAAATGAAACCTGATCTGCGACAGAACAGCTGAGAAAGAGAAGAATCAAAGTGATGCAATGCCTGCCAGAGCTTCGTCTTGACAGGAAAGGGGATTTTTGAGCTGAAAGGAAAGTTTTCCATCTCCATCACTGCAACTACAGCAGCAGCAGCTTCACCTGGTTTTATTTTTAGAACAACAGAAGCTCTTCTTCCCCCTGAAATGACGCAGAGCGGCTCCGAGATCAGAGCGCCTGCTGTAATCAGATGTAAACTCTAATGTACATGTAATTTCGTCTGTCTGCCTCCAAAAACAAAGAACTTCATGGATGATGAGCGGCTTCGTCTACCTGCCACCCGCCTGTCAGAGGACAGCAGAAATAACTTCCTCAGAGATGAGGAAAATCTGAGGCAGACTCAAGGCGGCCTGCAGGTGTTGCATCTGTGACTCACCTCCTCTGAATTAATTTACCTCTGACCACATAAATCCCCCCCAGAGGATGTGCATGCTCCCAGGAACGCACCAGAACTTCTTTCATTTAAGGATAATTGGCTCTGACTCACTGTGTAAACACCTGATATTAGCTTAATAGCTGCGTTTTTTTCCACCAGCCTGTGTGAACCTGCCATGCAGAGACGAATCTTTTATATATCCCCAGATTTTACGGCCCTCATCGACATTTTATGGGCATTTCTGCCCGATTGACTGGGTCCTGTGGGTTGGTGAGCATCTGCCTCCGGAGTGACCCAGATGTGCAGAGACACACCTGCACCAGGTATTGACCCGATGAAATCACCACAGAACCAGAGTAATTAAACGATGAGATGGAAACGATTTGCTGCTTTCTGTCCTTCTCTGTTTCACTCCATAAACAATTAAATGCAGAATTACAAATGTCTGATCCAAAATAATTCAGACTTTAATATCAAAATTCTGAATTTGTTACCAGAATTAAATTTTTTTTCACAGAATTTGAACTTTTTTCCTCTGAATTTTGACTCCCCTCTCTCAAAAAAGTCAAAACTCTGAGAAAATGGGATTAAAATCAGAATCCGTTTTTTCCTTCAGTGGCTCTAATTCAATTCCGTATTGATATTATGACGCATTTATACATGAAATATTTTCCAAATAACATTTACTGTCCAATCTTCTATTTAGCAGAACCAACATATTACACATCATTTGAACATACAGGGAGAGCTTTATATACAGTCTGGAACCAGCAAGTCTACGCATAATAAATCTACCTTCATGTAGATGTGGGTAAACAACCGTTAATCCAGAATAAGGCAGAAACAACCCAGGATACACTAGTTAGCTGCTAAGCTAGCGGGGCAGCTAGCATGCTAGCGCCGAAATGAAAACACAATACAACAGAATCTATACAAGACTGGTAAACTTTGTGATATTTGATGAAAACTGTATGATAATCACATTTGTGGCGCCGGATAGACTTTACTAGCCTGTAATTAAACAAAATCTAAACTAGACCTCTTGTGTAACTCTGACTGGGCAAAGCAGAGAAAGAGGTTTACCAACCCGTCTCTAGGGAAGCACTGCCACCCTGTGGTGTACCGCGGTACAACAGCCAAACTGTGTTCCCTCATTTTAATTATACTAAATTATGATTAATTTAGTAGAACTGTGACCAGCTCAATGAGTTTCACATGAGCTCTAGAGAAGCTAACTGACTCAAACTCACTGGCTCTAAACGCATGAAGGTTTGTTTTCATGAGTCCTGATGGGCCCCTGTTTACATGTTCCTGGGCCCTGCAGTCATGATTATCTGTCTGTGGTTTCTCTCTGCACACTGCTGCTAAAATGATCAGGTTCAGAGAAGCTCCCCATGTAACAAAACATGTTTCTGTGTCACATTACATCACCGCATTAACGGAGAACTCCTCTGGAACGCAATTAAAATGGTTTAACGTTTCCGGCTGAAGTCAAATAAAAGGAGCTTGAGGGGATTTTCAGCTCACTCCATTACTTCCTACAGATCGGGTTCACTGTGCATTCATAGTTTTTGTTCAAACCCTGAGCTACAGATATCTGGAAATGGTTTTAGGGCAAAAGTAAAAATAGGTTTCTAGAAATCCAATCTGACAGCAGAAAATCCTTAAACTATCTGAGAATAATTACCTCCTGATAACCCAGAGTGAGGAAAGAAGATGTCAGAACTTTAAAGCAAGAGATTGAGATTCGCCACAAGGTTTAAAGACATTTAAATACAGTTACAGACTTTTCATCAGCCACAACAAATCCTCATGAATGCCTCCCCATTGAGCAAAAACACAAAGCAAAGGCTGCTAAAGGTTATTAGTCCTTTCTTGGAGTTTGATCGATGTTGTTGTGATCCTTTCAGAGCCAGTATTAGTCAGTAAGCCTGTTAACGTCTCTGCTCCTGACGGTCCAGTCCACACAACCGGTTCTGTTGGCTGAGCAGCTCTTTCCTAATGCTTGCTTCACACGGCAAGATTTTCAATCCAATTATTGTCAAAAATCGGAGGGATGCCCCAATTATCTTGATGGCTCTAAATATAATCTTAAGGAATCTTCCTGCCAGGTGTGAAGAGTGATCTGGTCTCCTCAGAAGGACTTTGGGACCGCTAGGGGATGTTTAACATTTTGGACTGGCTTGTTGTCTGAAGTGTTCCTGAACGCAGTCTGATGAACCAGAAAGCGAAATGATGGAAACACGGAGGGAAAAACAAAATACAGAAGACAAAACTACTGCCTGAAAGCCCACTGGACGTCGTATCGGTTCATATCAGTTCGTTTTTCTCTGTTAAATATCGGCCACAAACTATTATCGTTGCTTCTTCCCAGTCGGCCATGTTTGTTTTCTGTGAACTCGCATTTGGTCTCAAGAGGGTTTATAGGATTTCCCAACTGATGCCTGAGTGTTGGTGAGTGAAATCGGGTTGTCACACTGTGAGACCAAACCTGTAATACCTAAGATCTTTCCTCGCCCCGTGTGGTCTCTCAAGTTTTGGAAATCAGCAGACAATTTCAAATCTTCCCTTAAGGATCAGAAGACACATGCTGACACTCATCACTAGCAAGAGAGATTCACGCACACTGTTCTGTGTCACGAAATCCTCAGAAAATGATGAAGACTCTGCTGCCAGGAGTGGATGTTCTTCACCAAGAAGCTCCGGACTGCTGGGGTTGGCAGGATACGTCAATGTGACACGGAGGACTGAACAACACTGGCCAAGTGGTAAACTGGGCTGGAGGTCCCAGGTTTTTAGAAAGGTGAATGAAGAGAGCCTTCAAATCTTTGAGGGATATTTCTCAGCCTTCCTGGTAAAGTTTTCTCTAAGGTTCTTTGAGGACCTCTGGATGCTTCCTCGATATCTAGGAAGCAACTGGGCTACAAGACACCTGGATCAAATGTTTGAATTGAAAGGATTGTACCTCTGGGAGTCTGGTCTCTGGGGAAAGGATGTGTCAACTGATTGTTGAATTTCTGATTCAAAAGGAGAATATGCTGCTCATCCTGGAACAGTGAAGGAGCTATTTATCCATTTTCAGCAAAGCATTGAGCCTCTTCCTAGTCTAAAATGGACCAGACTTTGGGGTACTCAGTGTTGATTATGCCATACGGTGGTATGGCGCGGTAGAGGGATGCCTGTCACTTTACCAACCTGTCAACCAGCTCCCACTGAGATGCTCCAGTTGAAAGGAATCCCAATTTAATGCGAACTTAAACCAGCACAGGTAACATTGGCTCCCTCTGGACCTGTTCATTGGCGATGTCCTCCATCCAACGCCAATGACTTTACACCCAGATTCCTAAAACATCATCATGTAAAACGGCATAGTTAAAGTTCATTATTAGATCAAGAATCATCTTCAACCTGATTTAGTAAAGATGTGAAGTGTCTGTTTGTTGCAACAGTTTTAAAGCCATGGCTGCAGATTTTTGACGATGTTTGAGAGTAAATCAAGTCACAAGATGGTGGATTTCTCTGTTCCTTAGAACAGAAGCTCGTCTGCCTTCAGATCGATTTAACGTCAGAGAAAGATTTCCACAGGATGTCAGACAAAAAGTTGTGGGCTTCCCAGTCAGACAGCCCAGAGATTTTAGCTTCTTCACTCACCCTCTGTGTGTATATAGACCTGTTGGAGGCTGCAGCGCCTCAGGGGAATAACCAGCCTTTAACTCGCTGCTGCAGACATCCTGACAGCTCGTCTCTGGACAATGTTTCACATCAAGCTGACTGAGCTGCTGCTGCAGATTTTAGTCAGGAGGGTGAGAGCAGAAAGACATTGGGAACGCGTGTAACTGACTTATTAGTAAAACATTAGACCGCCGAGGCCCTGACTGAATTTGACCTTCCTCAGTCTCCATGGTGGTTGCCCTGGTTGTAGGATGCTTACAGCTTCATTGGCGAGGATTTGGACCCAAACCCGGCGAAGCTAAGACCTTCATCCGATCAATTAACTTTGAATCATCTTTTATAAATATGATAGATCCCCACCTATTTACAGATTTCATTGGCACTGATTGGTTGCAGAGATAAGAGCCTTCCTCCAAAGACCTTAGCTTCTGTCGTAGAGATAATACAGTTTCCACTCTGCATATTAATGCAAACTGAAGTATGTTTGGTGTTTAAACTGCAGTTATTAGCATTTTAGAGCTGGTCTCGTGTATTTGTGGGGGATTGAGGTCAGCAACCACCATGAATACGACTTCCTATGATTTCCTCAATGGTGGGCACAGCTAACTAAAAAGCTAGCTATGCTAACCCTAAAGCACTAATCATAAGCATTAGTTTTGCTAATGCTAGAGCGCTACATCAACATGGAGTTTAGTTGAAGCTAATGCTAAAGCGCTAACGTCAATTCAAAATATAAAGATTACAACCCTTCAGCACCAATTTAATTTTGACGTAAATTACATGTTCTATAATTCCCTAAGATATTTACATTTACCTCTCGTTCTCTGCTGTCAGTGATTTATTTTGTTCCCGTACGTTTCCTGTTTTAAATAAAGTTATTGGGAATAAAAGAGAGAATGTGAAAGGAAACAGAACTGCAGCCTAAAGAGACTTCAAAATAAGAGCATGAATATAAACGTCAAGCTACTTGAAGAATTCTTAACAGGAGAAACTAAAACTTCAAGCCAAACTTTATTCAACTGAAAGTTGAATTAGCGCTTTATAATTTAGTCCAGAAATGTTAATTTAGGAAAAGATGAGTGAACTAAATATTTTCAGAATTAGTAACAACACTAAATAAAATAACAGCTCAGTTGCTAGCGCCCCCCAGTGGATTGGCTTATTAGATGTTTGAATATATCTCAGTTGTTTAGAGGTGAGAGGATGATAGAAGGGAATATTTAATTTGGAGATTTCCCCTTCAGATTGCTTTCAGAGCCATTGTTTTCTCCCAGTGATGTTTAACGTGGGGAGCAGAAAACGGTGTTAATGTTGAACTGCAGTCGGTGTTTAACGTGTTGGAGGCCGTGGACCTTCCTGAGCTGCAGCAGCTGCCCTCTGCGACCCCATCACTGTTTGCGGTTTATTAACCTCCTTCTTGTTTACAGACTCCAACAAATTGCTGGAAACACTCGGGGGAAGCGCTGCTCTCAGGTCAGCGCCTGTTTGCTGGTTTCTCTCTGTTAGCGCTGCTTATCCTCCCCTGCAGCTCCGCTTTCACTCCACTCTTCACAGACATTAATGTTACATTAAATTTGGGGCTTTTAATGATTTATTTGAGCCATTTTTTACCAGCATGGGATGATTATGCTGCAAAGAAACAGCAATGATTAAAAAAAAAAAAGTTTAGCGCAATTTATGAAGTATTTTCTCTAATTCACACAGGAGGAAAATTGTGCATAAAAGGTCAAAAATATAAATACATTTATTTCTTGGAGAAGCAATTTCACAGTTTATTTACACAAAATGTGTACGACATTTCATTAACCTTTTAGACAGGATTGATGCATGTACCACTTTGTAGCAAAAAAGTTAATTTCCAGCTTCAGGCCCCGACATTTTATTGGTAATCAAGATTTAACAGATTATGAACTGGTGAAAAACCAGTAAAATAAACAGTTCAGATCTCACTGCAACCAGTCAAACCACAACCCAACAGACGGCCCATGAAAACATGTCTCTGCCTTCATCGATGAGTCAAATCTGTTTATTTATTAGCCGTATTTCTGCCAAATGTTCGAACATTTTATAACTATTACAAGTTATAGTCTCACTTGGCAAACTACTCCAGAGGCAGTTTTATTGAGAGCTTTCCTCCATTTTGAGGAGCCACGCTGAGCTCTGGTGGGCTTTACGCCCTCTGGTGACGTTAGGTTCACCAAGTGGGATGGTAATGACCCCTGACCCCAGACTGGTCCTTCAGAGTCCAGTTGGCTGGTGGCTGCCTCCTGGTTGGCCTTGTCTGACCTTCTGCAGCCAAGCGACCGGTAAAACTTATTGTTGTGAAAGTTTGTAAACATTGACATGAACACAAGAAAGTTAAAAATGTTCGACTTGCTGCTGTGGTTATCAGGTTCTGTGTGTTGGGATCAACCTAATTGGTGGAAAACTGTAGCTTTTCACCCTCGTGTTGCTCCCAGTGTCTGAACCCCATTAGCCTCAGGGCCCCTCTGGCCCCTCTGGCCCCCGTCTCTGGTTGTTTGACAAATAATACTGCAGAGATTCACTGACTTTGTAAAGTAACTACTGCTGTAGCTCAGCACTTTATGTTGTCATCTGTTAAATCGTCTGTTTTAATTCCAACAAAATCACTAATGTTTGTCCTCACCTGTCAGTGATCCTAATTTCATGCCTGATTTAAAGGTGTGTAATCACGTTGCGGTAAAACTAATTACATGCTGTTCACAGTGACTTTGAGTCGTGCATAATTGAGCCTCAGGAAACGAGCAGCTTGCATTGAATCCATGAGGCGAGTCGAATAATTCTCATTTACTTTGCACTTTTGCTTCGTCACGTTCTGTTGAACCGGGGAGACGTTAGACGGCGTGTTTTTGTTCATGTTCTCAGTCTCTGACCAGCCTGATGAGTCCATCACACCGCGCCTGGATCTGGAATATTCTGAAGAAACTGTAATTATTACTGACAGATTACTCTTCTCAGTGATGAAGCATGAACAGCTCTCATTACAGAGCTGTATTCAACACACCACTGCTCAGAGTAAAACAGCGAATGCATGATGCTGCTACCTTACATGCTAACTATGCTAACAGCTCGGACACATAAGCGATCAACTGAAAATATAAACCATTTCTGTCAACAAAGTAAGTAGTATGCTATATATATATATGTGTGTGTGTGTGTGTGTGAAATAAACATCAACTTGCAGGCTGTGATCTGCCTAAAGAAAAGCTGCAAACGATCTACAGCGCATCGCCAACAGGAAGTGCAAGTACCGCACCTTCCAGTTTCCAGCTTTTCAAAATTAAACTGAATAAACAACGTAAAATACACTAAAAGACTGTCAGACTGAACAATCAGTGGTGTTTGAGGAGCCAGAATAAAACCTGGTATAGTCCTCAGTCCTTAGCAAATGCATATTGATGCTAGCCTAAGTATGCCACATTTCCATAAACACAAAATATGAGCTATTTCTGCCAATAAACTTAGTTGGACAATGTAGATATAAGCTGCTACATGTGCAATAATCAATTTTACAAACTTACCAGCCACCTAAAAAAAGCTGCAAACAATCGTGGAAGCTAACATCGCTAACAGGAAGTACGAACTCCACAACTCCGGATTTTCAAAATTAAACTGAATGAACACCGTAAAATACACTAAAAATAGTGTCACACTGAACTAACAAAGCCAGTAGAGGAGTCAGAACTCGAACCTGCAACTGTCTTTATAGCCTTGAGATAAATTTACAAAGAAAAGCTGCCGGCAAAATATGAACCTCGCAGAAAGTTTGTATTTTAATATTTAAGCACTGAAGCACTTCTATTCTGATTGCTTCACTTTATAGTTATTCCTCATTTTAGTTTCCTATGTTTGCCACAGTACAAACAGAACAAAAGAAAGAGGAGAAATCGACAAGATGCTCTACGTAGCATAATGTTAATATTTGCAGCAGTGAAATTTTCCTCTGAAAAAGTGAGTTGAATCTGTGAAGCTCTTGAGAAAAACCTGCCGTTTTGGGAATCCTGCGGCTTCAGGAATAATTTACAGCGGAAACGTTGTTCAAAGCTTAAACAGCTCACAGAGAAATACTGATTTTCCAGCTGAAGTGGCTTTTTGACGCATTTTAGTTATTTTCAGTTTATTCTTATTAAACTGTGGAAAACTGCAGCTTTGAGCTGTTTGTAACAGTTTTCATGACTCAGGCTGCGGCCAGATTCCTCCAGATGATCAAATATGGCCAATAATGAGTCGGCATTTTATTTTTAGGATTCAAAATAAAGATAAACATCAAAGAGAATGGATATAAATAAACAGATGCCACACTAATGTCGAAGCTTTACAAATATATTACAGGTTCATGTAGTGTAGGGTCATTCTTTGAGGAAATTCAATGGAAATATTGCAGTTTTTTTTAATTGTTTTAAAAAAAAATTGTTATTAGATCTGTATTTAAAAACGATAACTGGCTCCATTTAGCATTTAGCCAAATTATTAAGAACTATTGTGAAGATTAAATGAAAGTGTCCCAAGAATAAACCCTTGAGGAACTCCACAATCCATATTCACCAATTCAATTCAAATTTAAATAAAAAATGTTATTGATCCGAAATTAAAATTAAATGTCAGTGTGTATCAGATTATTATCGGCAGGAAAGATCTCCTGTAGCAGTCTGTGTTGCAGTGAATCAGAAGAAGCCTCTGACTAAAGACACTCACTGAAACAAAAGTAATTTTTATTTTGTTAAATCAGATCTGAACTAGTTTAGCAGAAACTATTTTGTGTCCGAAGCCTCCTTCAGATCGACTCAAACCAAAACAGGAGTTTTAGCTGCATCGCCATTAGCATCCATTTAGCTTAACGCTTCTCCAACGCCGTCTCAGAACTGTGCTGCACTCCAAAGAAACAACATGTGTGAAATTCTGTTTAGTAAATTTACTCTTCATTGCTTTCCAGTCAGGATTTAGAGTCCAGCTGCCAGCGCCGGTCTGCAGTCGCTGAAACAGGCCTTTAAATTAACTGCGCAGAAACGTTCAGAATGCTAACCAGATGCTCAGCGTTCGCTAACCATAAAGAGCAGCTGGAAACAAGGTAAGAATGGTTGAACAGCAGATGCATAATTCCTCAGGGAGCTGTTAGAGTCTTCAAGTGCTCTCCATTTAATATGTTGTCATATATATTAATTACCCCCTACCCATAATGCCCTGACCCCCCGTGCCCCAGCGGCTCATTGATAGCGTCGGGCTGTTAGCGGTGCGATCCGGCTGAGTGGCGGCGGTGTGAGGAGGTTAACGCAGATCCACAGGCTGTGCATTAATCACTGAAAGGTCAGGCGGGGAAAGGCCGCCGCAGCAAATTAGTTCATGTGATCTGAATGCACACGAACCGCGGAAAGGTAAAGCAAAATCAATGGATCAGACGACGACTGCCTGCATTCATCAGGCTGCTCAGGCAGACGTGACCAGCGGAGGATTGTTATGTCGACTGAACTCAATCGACAGCTGTCGTTAAATGAATTAATCATTTCCTGAGGATGAAACCGAAGCGTTTCTGGTTCTGAAGGGAACCAGCCTGCAGACTCTGGACAAGTCCTCATTTTACCGTGGATGGAAAACGATAATGAAACAGCTGGAGGATAACACCTCTGGGCTGAAACGTCTCCACAACAATCAGCAGACACAAATGGAAACATTCACTTTGACAGGATGAGATCTTACAGGAAAACCATCACACTTCCATGAACAAGCTAGCATCGCTTTATGGGCTCCAGAAAACAGGATCTTCACACTTTTTAACCAAAATCATCCTTAGAAAATCAGACTTCACCACCTCAGTTCTGCTTCTCTTGATCTCCTTTCAGGATGAGCTAATTTAGGGTTCTGTCGCTTTTATGCAAATGAACTGCTGCAGGCCACGCCCCCTACATCAGTGTTCATACTTTATGAAGCAATGAGGAAAAAGAACAGTTAATGGGCTCTTTGTACCTATGGTGTTGACGTCACATCTCCAGGAGCTAATGCGGCTCATTTGTTTCCGCTTTGAGTTACTATGACTGCTAGAAAAGACTAAGTCCTATTTTTGATGCAAAAATTTAATTAATTTCCAAGCGATCCTGAATTAAGAAGATGGTGGCTTGGAAATATCTGTCGCTACCAGTTGAAGCTAAAGCTGCACAGCAAAGTTTGCAGCCTTCACTTCACTCCGGATCAGCCTAAAAATACC